>NW_022970241.1:0-208 GCF_012274545.1 Fukomys damarensis
TAATGGACAGAGATGTTGGTTATTTTTTCATATGTATACTGGCCATGTATACTTCTTATTAGACGTATTTATTCTCTTCACTTTCCCATTTTTTCTGTGGATCTTTTATTTTGGGGATCTAATTGTTTGAGTTCTTTTTATATTGTAGATATTAGTCCTATCAGAAGAATACTTGAATTTTTTTTTCATGTTCAGTAGATTGTCTCTT
>NW_022970242.1:0-200 GCF_012274545.1 Fukomys damarensis
GTAACAGACTCCCAGAGAGACTCAGAGACCAGGTTTGTTCTCTTTTTGGATCACAACCTATAGCGTTTTTGTTTATCTGTTATTATTTATTTATTTATATTGGTATATAGATGAAGCACACAATGATTATATTCCTCATGTGTAGGTAGTATGGGTACACACCTTATTTTTTCCTATTTTCCTCCCGTTTCCCACCATCT
>NW_022970243.1:0-247 GCF_012274545.1 Fukomys damarensis
GAATGGAAACCCAGCTTCAAGCTATTCAGGGGTAGTGGCAGGTCTATAAATGTACCTGCAACCGTAAGTAGGTGGAGCAGAAGAGAGGAGAATACCTGGACCAAAAGGTTACCATCACAAACAATATACTGGAAAACCTGCATGGTCAAACAATATAAATACATTTTGTATACCAGAACATTTAAGACAAACATATAAGACAGTTTTAACGAGTGCACTCAGATGGTTTTGGCCAATTGAACTATAA
>NW_022970244.1:0-394 GCF_012274545.1 Fukomys damarensis
GCTCTCATTTCTTCTCTGGAAATGTCAGTTTGATTCATTGAAACAACACATCGGTCAACGGGTGGGTTGAATTAAGAACATCTTCTGTTACACACTTTCATGATTTCAATTCATCCTTGGCACAAGTGAGCCCTTACCTTTGTTTTCCTCCCATTACGATTTACTTTGAGTGAGCCCAAGCACCACAGGGCTACGCCGGACAACTTGGGAGAAGAGACGGGCTCTTGTTCTTCCAGTATTCTCCTCCCCTCCATCACCTGCCCAGGGTGAGACCTAACCGGACACAAGGGAACAAGGAAGAGCAAGGGAAACATCAAGCTGGAGAGGATGTCAGCATCTTTGAAGGCCGAGGCCGCACCAGCTCTCATTCTGTCCATGTTGCCAGCCTTTCTCC
>NW_022970245.1:0-230 GCF_012274545.1 Fukomys damarensis
TAATGAATTTAAGAGGAGTATAATTCTTGCATCTCGTGGGAATATGATTTTATGTTTTATCTTCTCAAAGAGATTAAGTAAAATAAAAGAATGACATTCTCCTTCATTTAAAACATGGAAGAATCAGAATAATCTAGGGAAAGGGAAATCTCATTATTTCTGAAAATTTAAAGCAGCTTGCTTTGGATCTCTTATAATGGGACGGACCCTATGTTAAAACTCTTTATGTG
>NW_022970246.1:0-273 GCF_012274545.1 Fukomys damarensis
GCATTGCAAATGGTTCTACATGAAGTACTATGATTAGTTTCTTTCAACTGCTTTTGAAGATACCATGTCCTTCATCACAAAATGTACATCATCTGCATTTAGGGGAATAATGTTCTTTGTCTGTATACTCTTCCCCTTCTTTGCAGAACACACAATCTGCTTCACTTTCACCAAATTTGCAGTCAGCAGCTTTCCTTTTGCCTGTCCAAGAAAAAAAAACAGGCAAATACTTGAAGGCAAGCTGGCATAAAACAGCATGAGCCATTAGCAAGG
>NW_022970247.1:0-1295 GCF_012274545.1 Fukomys damarensis
AGACAACATTTTTATGTTCAGAGCTCAGAATTATATTCATGCTATCTCTCCCTACTACTACCCTTCTTATATGCTTGTCTATGGCTTAAGTTGGTCCCTAGAAATCTGTGTATTGTAGGTTTGGTCATGCATATGACAGTGTGAAGGTACTGGTACTTTTAAGCTGTGAAGCCTAGTTATAGGTCCTTAGGTCAATGAGGAATTAGTGTGCTTTTGAAAGGAATAATGGGAATATATTCTCTCTGCTTCCTGTTAGGCAATGTGATCTTTCTTATTCTAATATATTGCAGCCATTTGCCATAAAATCCTCACCAGCACTGAAATACTATTGGCACATTATCTTTAAGCCTCCAGAAAAGTGAACTAATTACATTTTGTTGGGTTTTTTTTATAAAGTTATCCAGTTTGGGGTATCTTGTTACAGGAATGCAAAATAGACTAATATACCACCATAGAAGCATGCTTCTTTGCTACCTCTCATCCTAAAGACGTAACCACAGAATCATGTATTTATACAAAAGGGCCTATTCTTCATTTAAAACTGAACCAGAGATGAAGTGCAGAGCTCTTAGTAGATTTGTCTCAAAAAATTTCCCTTCTTAAAAAGACATTTTAAATAAATCAGAAAATTATTCTCAATGGGTAGCACTGATGTAAAAATGTCATTTATTATTTTAGCTTTTGAGCAGAAACAAAACAATTTTTGCATTATGGCTTTAATTTCCCAAGGAAAATCCAAAGTCAGAGCAAAATTTTCCCTTACATTAGCTAAATCTTATTTCAAAAGTGAGTTAATGACAAACTAAATCTTAGAAAATACTCACTAAAATGTATTTAATCATAACATGAATTATGGTCTTAAATATTAAATTAGGAAAACATGTTATTCTTGTATTTTATCACTAACAAAATGTATTTGTGTTTATACAATTTTTACCTTAGCCTTACTATTTAAAAAGTTTGGGTAGAGCACGTTAGGGATTTAGCTGAGAGGCACTGCTCCTGTTTTGCAAGTGCAAAGTCCTAAGTTCGATCCCCAGTACCAGGAAAAAAAGAAAAAACAAAAAAGTTTTGGTAGAAAACAACAGAAACAGCAGTATAAATATGTCTATAAGAGGCCATCTAAAATTCATAAAATATTAGTTATTTTAATTCTTAATATTTTGTTGTGAACAAGGCCAAGGCTTTAGCTCAGTGGTTCTGCCACCTGCCTCACAAATACAAGGACCTAAGTTTGATCCCCGGTAAAAAAAAAAAAAAAAAAAATTGTTGTGAACAAAATGCTTTGTAAACTA
>NW_022970248.1:0-1189 GCF_012274545.1 Fukomys damarensis
TCTTGGGAAGGAATCTTGGAATCAAGTCCGGGAACTCGAAGTAAAAGAAAAGTCCTATGAGAAATAGGATAGCTTTGGACTTTGAACTCTGAATTCCTTTATTTATCTTAAAATTTTATTTATTTACTTATTCCTTAATTGATGAATAAAAATTCTATGCCCCTCTGATGTGCCCCATGCTTTTTAAATTGAAAAATAATAGTTCAGGGTATGATGTGATATTTTAAAGTATGTATAATGGTAGAGAAACGGCATGAAAATAAGTACCATATCATCACCTCCTTCATATCACTTGCCATTTCCTGGTGGTGACTACACCTAAAATCTACTCTTTAGCAATTTTGAAATATTCAACACATTACTACTATTTTAAATATTGTGTTCTAAGCATCACTAAAACTTATTCCTTCCATTGATCTATGTGTTCTCTGATCCCAAATCTTCAGGAGTAATTGTTCCCATTTCCCCTCAGTAGAAACCCTCTCAGTGAAGAAGTGTGGTCTAACTGTAGCCCTATCTGAGATCTCCTTTTCTCAGATCATTCATGCCACCCACCCCAAACTACTGACCTTTAAGAGATCCTTGACATTTGGGGAGCTACAGGATTATGAAAGCATGCCATACTCTTGTGTTCTCTTTGCCCCTTCCCCCAAATTGGCTGTCTTTTTTCTTGACTAACATCATCCCAACATCAGGCATCATGAAAAAACTGCTACATCCCTCTTAAGGAAAGGAAATGAAGTGATAGTACAAACTATCAGTGTTGCAGTTTGGATCTTAAATGTCCCCCGAAGACCATGTGGAAAGGGTTGGTTTACAGCTTTTGGCCCTACTTGGTGGTAGTTCAACCTTTAGGAGGTTGGGTCGGGTGAAAGGAAGTGAGGCACCTGAGCGGGGAACTTGGTCCCTCCTTCTTTCTCTCTTTGTTACCCAGTCACTATGAGATAAGCAGCTATCTTTTGCCCTTTGCATGCCACCATAATTTACTGGCTTACCAGAGATCTAAAGCGATGGGGCCACTTGAGTGTGGGCTGAAACTTCTGAAATCACGAGCCAAAATAAAATTTTCCTCCTTTTAAATTGTTTAGTTCAGGTATTATGTTTGTTTGTTTGTTTGCTTGTTTTAACCGTAATGGAAAGCTAACACAACCAGTGACCTTCAAAACCAATTAAAACAAGGAACGTTGCA
>NW_022970249.1:0-213 GCF_012274545.1 Fukomys damarensis
ACAGACGCAGAAAGACAATGACAGCATGTTTACCTTAATACAGGAAATGTAAAAATTTAAAAAATGACATGACAATAGAGAGAATACTATGTTTAAAAGAGGACAGGGGATGCGGGATAAGGTTGGTTAACAGTGAGTTGGATATGATCGAAATATGTTAAATGAATGCATAAAAATTATTTTAAATCACAATTCCTAGCTACACAAGGCTGC
>NW_022970250.1:0-1468 GCF_012274545.1 Fukomys damarensis
GAAAAACAGAGAAATAAGAGAAAGATTAGAAGTAAGGCTGAAGAACAAAAGAAGATTACCCAAGCCTTGGGAAACGTAAATAAAACAGAGGGAAAGAAGAGGGAAAAAACAAGAACAAAACTAAACCCCGAACTAAAAACAATGTTCACACTCATGAAAAAACAATCAAATAAACAAAAAACCAAATGAACAACAACAACAGCAATGAAAAGCAATGAAAACAATTTTTCTGTGATTTCAAGCTTGTGGCTATCTTCTGGGGTCTACAGTTTTGTGATAGTGTCTAATGCAGGGCATGACTGCTCTCTCTGGTAGACGAAGGAGTCAATTAGAGTCTAGATATCTGCTAGATAATCCCAGCAAGCCTGCAGCAGAATTAGAAAGGGCTGTTGGTGCTGGTACAATGGACCCTTGACTTACAAACTCAATTTATTCACGAGGGCTGGTTGTAGCTCAAGTTGTTCACTTGCTTTCGAAGTCTCTCTCCTGTATATTAGGCAACAATTTCTTCCAGGCAGAACTCAAGTGTCCTTAGAGAGACACTGGCCCAGGATTTCTCAATTAATTCCACAGAGGAAAAGATGTTGTACTGTTCCTTCTAGAACTCTTTAAGGGTTAAATCTGTATTGGAGACCGTCTGTTAGCACAAGTGGCTGGCATTTGGGGTGTTACTTAAGATTTTAGTATTTAAACTAAAATTCCATTCATACCCCAAGTTGTTCATATGTCAGGCCACTCTTTTGCTTTGGTACCGGGGATCAAACTCAGGCCCTTGCGCTTGCAAGGCAGGCGCCAGAACCACTGAGCTACATCCCCAGCTGCCAAGGCACTCTTACCTTGAGGATCCTCTGTACTTTCAAGTTCAGGCTGATCATAGCCTCTGGTCATAGGGTTGGAGCCTGAGTCATACAGCTCATAACGCTCTGGGTGTCTCTTGCCAGCCAGCCTGACCACGGACAGTTCCCTGAACCTGGATGTCTCCCGTGATTATCTCTCACCCAGTCACTGTGGGTTTTAACACTGGGAGTCTAGTGATGAAGCCAATCCAGGGCTGCCCTGAGTCCTGGGTTCAGTTGGCTACTCCTTAAAATGGCATCTGGCCAAGCACTGTCTCCATGGAACACTGCACTCACTTGAATTGTAGTCGCTCGCCAGCTGCTGTAGTGCACAGCATCCACTGCTCCATCCCAGGGGTGTTACTCCCTGGAGAACTCTGGAGTCACCCACTTTCACTATCTCTCTCTATTGACTCCATCCTCCCCTCTTACTCCATAAGCTAGGAGCTTGAGACAAAGTACAGATTGTCCCTTCCGATCCTTCCTGGGTTCCTATGCTACTAGGGTCTTAGTCATTAAGTCTCTCTGCCTACACCTGTGGCTTTAAGTGTTTCCTGCTGGTATTCTTCTTGTTCATTGGTTTTGCGGGGCGGAGGTTGGTACCAGAAATCAAACTTGGGACCTTGCGCTTG
>NW_022970251.1:0-241 GCF_012274545.1 Fukomys damarensis
CTAGGTAAAGTTTCCACTTTATGAATCAACTGTTAAATACTGGGAAAGCTATTCAGCTTCTTGGAGCCTCAGCTTTTTCATCTTTTATGCAGAGAAGGCATACAGGTCTCCTGCCATTTTTGCTGGGTTACATATAATATTTTGACAGATGGTATAATGGCATTTTGTAGGCGCTCAGTGATCTGTTAATACCATAGAAATAATGAAATCAGTGTTGGGGGTGACTGGAAGGACGGAAGGA
>NW_022970252.1:0-205 GCF_012274545.1 Fukomys damarensis
TCTCCTAATGCATCATCAGGCATTAATTCTTCATTCCTAGAAATCCTATGTCCCATAAGGATGCATCCATCCACATTCTTATAATACAGTTGCCTCCACATAGCTAATGAGGCTCTCTCTATGCACCTACCATGACTATTGCATTGTGAAATCTCTGCTGAAATTGAGATTCTGTTTAAGCAAAAGCACTATAGAAAATATGGTG
>NW_022970253.1:0-230 GCF_012274545.1 Fukomys damarensis
CTCAAGCCCTGCACCTTGGCTCTACTTCCCCAGAGGACCGAAGCTCTATCCTGCTCTCTCCTCGGGATTCTGATAGATGTTTCAGCCCAATGGCAGAGAGCCTATACCTTCTGTGGTGCTATTCGCCTACATCTCCAAATCTTGGGCTGAGGATTTATCTCAGTGGTTCCGGCGCCTGCCTCGCAAGCGCAAGGACCTGAGTTCGATCCCTGGTACCAAAAAAAAAAAAA
>NW_022970253.1:397-632 GCF_012274545.1 Fukomys damarensis
AGCCTGATACGGCTGTATTAAACAATACGCACTGTGACAGCTATTAGGTCAACCTCTCATTGCCTACCTAGCTTGCACATCAGAGAAGGCTGGAAGAACAGGAAATACCATTGCCAGCCCAACGTGGCAGCTACATTACACTGTCCCACATAAGCACAGAGATGTAAACTCCTGAAACTCTGATAGAACAGAGTTCATGGGAGAAAATAACTATGACAATCTTATTATGCCACCT
>NW_022970254.1:0-592 GCF_012274545.1 Fukomys damarensis
TTTTTCTATGCCAATGTCTTCTAAAGTTCTGCCTAAATATTAAAAAAGAAACACTAAACTTGCCATCTTTCCATTTTGTGATAACCATTTCAACCTCTGTGTTTTCAGAGTGCTATAGTTTTCATAGTAGATCGCTTTGATTAATTTTGTTAGGTTGATTTCTAGGTATTTCAATTTTTTAGATGCTATTGTTAAAGAAATTGTTTGCTCCATTTCTCTTTCAGTGAGTCTTTTTTTTTTTCCTGTAAAGGAAAGCTATTTATTTCTGTGTGTTGACCTTGTTTCTAGCTACTTTACTGAATTTGGTTATTGAGTCTAGAAGACTTTTGATGGTGTCATTGGGATTTTCTATATAGTGTATCATGTTATCTGTAAATAATGATAATTTGATTTCTTCATTTTCTAACGTTATTCCTTTTATTTCTTTCCTTTGTCTAATTGCTATGGCTGATGTTTGCCAAACTACATTGAACAAGAGCTGTGGTAGTTGACATCCTTGTCTTCCTGATTACAGTGTGAAGGATTTCAATTTTTCACCATGTAGTATATCATTGGCTGTTGGTTTTTCATAGATGGCTTTTATAAAATTGAG
>NW_022970255.1:0-226 GCF_012274545.1 Fukomys damarensis
AAAACTCAATAAGCCTATAAATTGGAGATTTCATTTTTGTGCATTGATTTTGTATCCTGCTACACTGCTGAATTTGGTTATTAATTCTGGGTCTCTGTCGGTGGGATTTTTTGGGGGGGAGGTCTTGTAACCCAGGGGATTATGTCATCTACAAATAACGAAATAATGATAATTTGAAATCATGCTTTTCTATACTTACCCTTTTTTTTTTTTTTTTTTTTTTTTT
>NW_022970256.1:0-217 GCF_012274545.1 Fukomys damarensis
AAGCTTTTGATATTTCTTTTTCCTCCATTCTTGTTTCTTGATTACAGCTGTTTTCTCATCAGTCGTTTTTGGATCCCCAGCTTTATTTTTCTCCTGGATTCCTTAGGGGACAAGAGGGCCACATCACTGACATTTATGGGTCCACTTCCTCCACGGTTATCACTGGTAGATTAGACACCACTTTTATCTCTGGCACCAGCAGTGTCGGGATGAAGTG
>NW_022970257.1:0-320 GCF_012274545.1 Fukomys damarensis
AAACAGGCCGCAGACCCTGGGATTACGTGAGAGCCACTCCTTGACAGTGGCCAGAATTTTTAAAACTCCTGAGTGTTCTTCGATCAGTAGACAAAAAGAAGACCCAGAGATCAAGCTCCTTCTGTCAAGGGGAGCGGTCCAGGAGCCCGGCTGGGTGACAACTCCCCAGCGCTTGCCACCTGCGGGTGCTTGGGGGGCTCATTCTCCAGGACAGCGAGGCTGAGGCCACAGGATTCTTCCCCATCAGTCCATAAGCGGTGGGAAAGCAGGGAGGAATCTGTGACACGTGTGGCTCTCACCCTTTGACTTCCCTCCCTTAT
>NW_022970258.1:0-251 GCF_012274545.1 Fukomys damarensis
ACTTCAGAGATTTGTAATAAAACTTTTAGAAATAAGTGGTGATTTTTAAGCACATAGGAAAAACATTTATTTTCATTGATTGATAATACTGGGTACAGTGTAAATATAGGATGCACAGATGATACAAGTAATGTTCTCATTTCTGAAAACAACTTTCCTTTAGCTTCCTATTTGATATAGATACCACCGTTAATAACTAAATCAGAAGCAATGTATTTTAACCTCTGAATAAAACAAAAAAGCCAGCATCT
>NW_022970259.1:0-219 GCF_012274545.1 Fukomys damarensis
GTGTATTATGTACAGCTACCAACTTCCCACAGGAAAAGTAAACATTATGGATTGCCCACATATATTAATATACTAAAATTAAAAATAATAAAATGTCTAATTTAAATATATATGATTTTGAATAGAAGTTCCTTAAACCCCACATATACTTATATGTATATGTATGGCACATGTAAACTTCTAGTCATCAAGTAATGCCAGATATACCAATAAATTTTA
>NW_022970260.1:0-286 GCF_012274545.1 Fukomys damarensis
AGGACTTTGCAGGAAATTCTGTTGATATTTAAATGGTAAAATGTTTTAGCTCAGAAGAATTTTAAGGGATAAAGTTCAAAATGATTTCACTGTATGTCTGGTCTTACAAGACAACTCACTGGAAGTTTTGGGCATGTCTGACTAGATCGAATTTGTAGTTGGGTGTGTAGTACAGTACCTGGTAAGAATAAGTTGGCAACATGTTCTTGCTAAGTGAATAAATGGCTTTTGAAAATTGCAGCATTCTACCCATTTGATCATCAAATGCTTCTGTGATCTACCTATC
>NW_022970261.1:0-203 GCF_012274545.1 Fukomys damarensis
GCACCTACCTTGGATGTCTGCTTTTGTATCTTACAAGTGGTTATGACCGCCACCCCCTCTCACCTTTGCTCACCGTCTCCGTGTGGGGCCTTGAAGTTGGGGTCCACAGTTTTCCCCTTGGAATCGTCAGCACATGGCAAACAAGGTCTGGTGTAGGATCGGTCACCTGTAAATAATTTTCAAATAGACTCAGGAGAGTGCTC
>NW_022970262.1:0-237 GCF_012274545.1 Fukomys damarensis
TTTCAGTCTTCTGCATAAATGGGTTAAATTGTTGAGTATCACCTTCACGTCTTCATGGGGAGCGTTGTAAGAAGTGAACCAGGGAATTCCAAGAAGCCTCAGTTACAGTTGCAGCATTAACAAATAAAATGAGAAGGCTGCCTAAGTGGTGGTCTTTGAATCAGGTCAACAAACCTTATCCACTTTAATACTACCAGTGTGGCTATCTGCATCATGACACGATATGTAATTAATAAA
>NW_022970263.1:0-205 GCF_012274545.1 Fukomys damarensis
ATGAATGGTCATTGGCCCCGAGTGAAAGAGCCACACATCTGAATGCTGGAGTTCAGCGATTTCCTCTGCTTTTTCCTCACTGGGTATATTGATACATTGTAGGGTACACAGTACAGTCACATTCATTGTTGGGATCTTGTAACTTTACATGTCAGGTCTTGTTCCTCCTTTTTCCCCTTGTCCATGCTCTCCCTTCAGTCCCTAC
>NW_022970264.1:0-428 GCF_012274545.1 Fukomys damarensis
CCAAAAAGGGAAATTGTTTGATGTTTGTGGAGTTCAGAAAGAAAGCCAGCATGGCTTGACCGGAAGTGATTAAGGGAGATAAGAGCTCAGGGAAGTTGGTGAGATCTAAATGACCCAGGGCAGACTACTGGAAGGAGTTGAGTCTTCATTCTAAATAGGATTTTAAGCCGCTAAGAGATTGAATTTTCAGGAGAGAGTTTTGCCTTTATTGTTTTTCCTTTAGCTCACAGTTAGGTATATACCATGTTACACCCGACTCCAAACTGGATTTTACAGGAGATATGGAGAGAAGATGCCTTTGCTGATATATATTCCATCATTTGTTGCACTGTCAAAGAATGAGGTCTTAGCATTAAAAATGGCACGTTTTTTTGTTACCTTTCTGCTTTTCCCTTGCATCCTGTATCACATATTCTGCTTTATTCTTG
>NW_022970265.1:0-201 GCF_012274545.1 Fukomys damarensis
TTGCAGGCAGTAAGTCGAGTCAGCCCAAGAGTGAGGCAATTTGTGCTGCACCTTGACAGGCCAGGGGAATGCAGATGCTCCAGCCCTTTGTTGCTCACATCTTACCACTATATCCTGGATGTTGGATATGGAGCTACCGGTTAATGTTTGCCCTACTGGATTTCAGTTTTTGTTTGGTCCAATTCTTTTCTGTCCTAGTAT
>NW_022970266.1:0-270 GCF_012274545.1 Fukomys damarensis
ACCAGAAAAGTAGCAGTAATAATTATAATTATATGAAATCTTATGTCTTGTAATGTAGCTTTGAATCACTAGGATCTTCCCTTTTTTATTATTAGTTTTTTAACAGAAAATATTATATTTTGAAGATAATCATCATAAACATGTTACAATAAAATATTTAAAATCCAGCCTTTTAATGATAACCAATGTAAACATTTTTAACAACATATTTAACGAAGCATATCTTTTTATAAGGCTCTGAAAATTATTTTGGTGGCTCCCATTAGTGAA
>NW_022970267.1:0-209 GCF_012274545.1 Fukomys damarensis
AATGTGGTATATCATTTACTTAGTGATTTTATTTCTTATTTTTCTATTCCTCTAAAATGTAAATTTGATGACAGTAGGGATTTTTTTTTCCTTCTACAACATCCAAAGTACCTAGACCTGATAAGTGCCCACTAGCTCCAGAATCTACACTTGAAAACAATATTCTAGTCTAGTTGAAACCATCAGCCACCAGTCCACCTCGAGCAGCC
>NW_022970268.1:0-2588 GCF_012274545.1 Fukomys damarensis
GAACTTCTTTTTGCATTCTAGCTGTAAAGCAGGTGGGTAAAAGAGGCTGTTCTTCAGCTTCTTCGAATAATAGGCCGGGAGGCTCACACGTGTGAGTTTTGTTGCCAGCTCCTTGAGTCTTTTTTCTTTTTTGATACTAGAAATCAAACTCAGTACCTTGTGCTTGCCAGGTCCTGAGCCAAATCCTCAGCCCTAGCTCCTTGGGTTTTAATTCTCTATGGAAGGAATACTTTGATCGTATTTCCTTATAACCTGTGTAGGTGGAACTTGAGATTGTTTTCCTTACAGTAGACTTCATATGTGGAAAAATTAAGTTTTTTTCTAAAACCAATTTTGTTCTTAGAAATTACAGTATCTGTTATAAGTTAACAGTATTACTTTGACATTTCAAGCCACTAATAAGTGAGAACTTTCCATCTGATCAAAATGCTTTCCCTAGTGTAAACAAGTCTGTTTCCCATTACCCATTGGAGTATAGAGTGTGTGATCCTCCCAGGAAACCATGAGTTAACACCTGCAAGAAGGGTGACTCCTTTGAGCAAGAAAAGTTCTGGAATTAATATTTTAGACCCCCCTTCTAGTACTTCTTTTGATTTATTTTCTTGTGATTCATTTTGCTGCCAAGCTCAAAAAAAGAAAAGGAAATGAATTATTGTCAGGTTCCTAAACTGATGCTACATTCCCCCATCCTGTCTTTTGTCCTAACATACCTCACAAAGTCTGTATTGTAAGAAATCGTGTATTTCAGACTGCTTTAAGTAATGTGTTAAAAGCCATTTTTTGAAAGAATAATTTCAGTTCCTTGAAGCAAACTGTTTTAGAAAGGAAACAAGCCTGTTGGCGCTCCAAACAGCTTTATCTGGTTCTGGGTTATTGATGGCTCAGAAATGGAGCACACCTGGGTTTGGTGAGTGCCACCTGCCAAGTTGTAGGGAGGACGCAGGCGGCCCATTCTCACAGACTGGCATTCATTCTTTCAGACAGAGAAGAGTGGGCCTTCTGCCTTCATGCAGCAAGGGCTGTTGAAGGATTTTCCCATAGGACTTGTGAATATTTATAATGTTTGTTTATTTCATTTTCATACTAAGAGTGAAGGTTTTCTGAATTTAAATACTTTCCTTTCTGTAAATAATTTTCAGTTAGTTCTGATCCTAGGTTAAAAGAAGCATGGGATAACAATTTAGATTAATACTTCATTTTCCTTCCTTAGAAACATGAAAGTTTGAAAGTTTTAGATTTTTAAAACCTGGTTCAACTCTCTTGTTTTCAGAGAAGGAAATGAAACTTATTTTTCCTTTATTGTTTTATAGTTTTTATTTTGTTTCCTGTTGGTCACATTTTTTTTCCCTTTGACTTCCTTATTAGAGAAGTATTGTGGAGGGCCAGGATTTAGTTCAGTGGCACTGCACCTGCCTTACAGGCACCAAGGTCCTGAGTTTGATCTGTGGAACTGGGAGGTGGGGGGAAAAGTATTGCGGAATATTTTTGTTTAGCAAAAATTAAAATCCATCTACTCAACTGTATTATAAAATATACATAACCTAAAATTTATCAGGCTCATAATTTTGAGCGTACAATTCTGTGACATTAAGTACATTCACATTGTTGTGCAGTGTCCCTGCTAGTATCCATCTCCGTACCTTTTCTGTTATCCCAAATCAAACTCTGTACCCAATAAACAGTAACTTCCCAAGCCCCTCACCCCCAGCCCTGAAAAACATTATTCTCCTTACTTTCTCATGAATTTGACTAAGCTGTTTACCTCATGTAAATGGAACCATAGGATGTTTGTCTTTGTTTCTGGCTTATTTCAACAAAGAATGTTTAGACAGTTCATCCATGTTCTTGCATGTATCAGAATTTTGTTCTTTATTTAAGCCTGAATAGTACTCTATTGTGTATACTGGATTTTGTTTATCCACGCATCAATCACTAGATCTTGGGTTGTTTCTGCCTTGTCTTTTGTATTAGCCAGCTTTCCATTACTGTTACAGAGTACTGTACCTGGTGGAATCAGTTTCAAAAGAGGAAAGGTTTATTTTGGTCCACAGTTTTGAGAGTTTCAGTCTCTAATCAGTTGGCTCTGTTGCTTTTTCACTTGTGGCATGCACACCTCCCAGGACCTAACTTCCTCCCACAAGGCCAATCTCCTAAAAGTGTGGTGTTGTTGTTTTGGTAGTAGCCATCCTAATGAGTGTGAGATGGTATCTCATGCATTGGTCTGTACGTCTGTATTTAGGCCAGTATCACGCTGTTTTGTTTACCGTGCCATTTAATCTTCCTTGTCAGTTTGACTGGATTCAGAGACTTCTGAAGGGGTGATTGGATCTTGGGGCACTATATTACGCTGTTTTGTTTACCGTGCCATTTAATCTTCCTTGTCAGTTTGACTGGATTCAGAGACTTCTGAAGGGGTGATTGGATCTTGGGGCACTATATTCATCAGTGGGTTGATCAATCTACTGATGTTCATAGCTGAAGGTGTTGTTGGGAGGTGGGGCACAGCTTTTGAAGGAGATGAGGCGCAGATGGAGGAGGCGGGTTACTGGGGGCATCATGCGTTTGGAGGGTGTATCTTGCTGGTACTC
>NW_022970269.1:0-682 GCF_012274545.1 Fukomys damarensis
GATGTTTTCTAGGATATACAAAGACTGTTTGCCACGCATCACCAAATGTTCTACTGCCAAACTCTACTATATTTTCCCCAAAATAAGATCTAACCAGGAAAAAAATAATGACAACCCCAACAAGCCTATCCTTGCCATAGCTGCCTTTACAGAGTCACTGTGGAGCAAGAGAATGGTGAGGTATAATCTGCATGACACTGGCCCATACCATGGCTATGAACAGCTAGGGCTAGTGTTGATTAGGTACTTCAGTTAGGTCTTATTTTCAGGGAAATACAGTATGTCACCCTACTGAATATTATGTGTACCTCAAAAGGTCAACCTGTTATGTATCCACCACCTCAGCAGTTGCACTCTGAAATATGCATTCTTCTTCTCTCTTAAGGAAAACTGGAAATTTCCAGAAAGTCTTAATATTCCCAAATAAAAATTATGATATAATCAATCCAGGAAAGAAAAGCATCCTAAACTGTTACAGCTAAGTGGAAACACCCAGCATTGTATCTACAGACAAAATGCCTTTTATATGGAAAAGACCTCTGAGCACTGTGCTCATTACATGCAATTTGTTAGTGCACACATGATGCTTTAGATGCTAAAGTATCAAATTTTTCTAGTTCTGCTGTTTCTGAACACCACACTGAAATAGACAAGATGCTATGTGACTGTAATCCCAGCACTG
>NW_022970270.1:0-232 GCF_012274545.1 Fukomys damarensis
CTCAAGAGAAATAGATGAGAACGTGGGGAATTTTATTGGAGAGCAGAAATCCGTAGTAAATAATACATGGAAAATCTGAGAACTAAAAAAATAATCTTTTCTGATTGTGATAATTTTTAAGTACCCTCTCCTCTTGATAAATGTGGGTTTTTCAATTTGTATTAATTACCTCAAAGAGTATACTTTTGGTTTTGTTGGTTCTTTCTGGAGAAAAAGACAAATCACAGCTTTG
>NW_022970271.1:0-367 GCF_012274545.1 Fukomys damarensis
TTTTTTTTTCCTTTGTCCTATATCCTTTCCTTCTAACAAGGTGCAACTATGATTATAGTAGCTTTCTTGGAGATCTATGCGTTCTTTTTGTGAAATATGATTCCTGAGAGTGGTTTTGTGAGCTCCCCAAACTTGCTGTTAGTGTCAAAGGTGAAGAAATTCTTGGAAACTGTTTTCAGATTTTGCAGTTTGTCTACTTATGGTTAGTATTATATTTTGTCATGGTGGAAGAGCTTGTTGTGTTATAGATTGTAAAATTTAGACTTGGATAGATGGTATAGCATACTCATTCTAATATTTCATTTCATGGAAGAGCATCGTGGAGTTTATGATTTGCTTCAATTTACACAGTTGGTTTTGTGGCTGG
>NW_022970272.1:0-234 GCF_012274545.1 Fukomys damarensis
CTATGGGCTAATCTCAGTAATGAACATAGATGGAAAAATCCTCAATAAGGTACTGGCAAACAGAATGCAGAATATCATCAAAAGGATCATACACCCTAACCAAGTGGGATTCATTCCAGGGATATAGGGATGGTTCAACATATGCAAATCAATAAATGTAATACATTCTACTAACAGAGCCAAGGACAAAAGCCATATGATCATCTCAATAGATGCAGAAAAAGCATTAGACAA
>NW_022970273.1:0-264 GCF_012274545.1 Fukomys damarensis
CCACTTTGCTCTTTTTGATAAGGATTGCTTTGGCTAGCTCTGGGTCTCTTGTTTTTCATAATTTTTAGAATTTCTCAGAAATTTTAGTTCTGAGAAGAATGTTGCTGTTTTGATTGGACTTGGCATTAAGTGTATGTATCAGTTTTGGCAGTATGACCATTTTGATGATATTAGTTCTACCTATCCAGAGACAAAGGGTATGTTTACATTAGTGAATGTCCTCTTTGATCTCTTTCTTCAGAGTTCTGTAGTCTTCATTATAGA
>NW_022970274.1:0-225 GCF_012274545.1 Fukomys damarensis
GCATGAAAAACGGCCCCTGAACAGTGTGCTTCATATTGCCAGGGATGAAAATGAACTCACTTTGGTCTAGTCTGCAGCTCACATTTGCACTGGAAGGTGGACAAGGGCAGGTGGTTCTCAATGCATCAAAAATGTGCTAAATGTTTCACTGTGTGTCAGCCGTATGAGTGCAGGTTTCTTAGGTGCAATCTGTACCTCAACTGTCCAGTGCTTGAAGTCCAGGGG
>NW_022970275.1:0-214 GCF_012274545.1 Fukomys damarensis
GTCAGTATGTGCGTGTGCGGAGCACAGAGAAAATCCAGGATTTGCCAGGGATGACCTCAGATGATAAAAATGTGCTCATTTTATTTTGGCTAATATTTTTGCTAATATTTTTAGTTTTCTACAACATACACATACTGTTTATATAATAATTAATAATAGTTTTAAAATATACATTCAATAGAATTTGTGACTTCTCTGTGATAGCAACAGATCC
>NW_022970276.1:0-395 GCF_012274545.1 Fukomys damarensis
CATATGTCCTAACAGGACATTTAGCTAAAGATTCTTCAATGGATTAATCTATTGATAAGTATCCCATGCTCCATGATCCAGTCACCTTCCAAAAGCCTTTATGTAAAAAGTTCTTGAACCAAGATAGATTATGTAAAGGTGCAAATTTCTAATGTTGAATGTTATATTGTATACTTAATATGTACCAATAAAATTATTTAAAAAAACTCTTTATATAAAAGCTGTTTGTTTAAAAATATCTTTATATATGAGGCTTTGGAAGGTTATTTTGGTCTAAACAATAACATTCCATTCCCATCTCTCAGAAGACTCACATCTGTGCCTTTATGCAAAAATACATTTAGTCCATTTGTAAGAGTCCCGAATTTTAACAATTCCAGGATTGCTGAATGCCA
>NW_022970277.1:0-312 GCF_012274545.1 Fukomys damarensis
ATCAACGGCAATGCTTTACCCCAACTGATACAATCAGCAACACATTAAGATCAAGCAGAACTTTGATACGGACCACCGGTGGTAGTCACTAGTCTATCACCCTTAAATCATTTGAATTAAATTGACATCAAGAAGCAGTCCAGAACATGTCTGCAGTGAACAAAATTTCAATATAGTGTATTTACCATTTAATGGCTCAGAGCAAGGATACAAGACCCCTGATCTCAGTTAGCTGATGGCTGAACCCCCTGACACTGACTGACCTTGGGCTGCAAGGCCCAGATTGAGTTCCCCAACCTTCTGAATGGTTGA
>NW_022970278.1:0-5211 GCF_012274545.1 Fukomys damarensis
AGGCACTGCTTTTCCAGGAGTGGAGCTATACAGGAGGGTTTCCAGCAGCTGGAGGGCCCACTAACAGGGACTGGTGGCCATAGAAGGAGCAGCTACTTCTGGTCATGATGCCAAGGCAAGCAGCTAGACCTTCCTTCCAGCCTTCCATCTTCTGCTTTTGTCTCTCCTTGGTAAATCCAGGTGGAAACCCAAAGACACAGAGCTCACATGATGCTATCTCCAAAGGTGGAGGACCTTCCTAAGGTACTGATCAGGACAGAGGATCTTGTCCCTAAGGTTTCTTCCATCTTGAAAATCTATACGATTTGAGGCTATGCTGCTCTTGGTTCTCATAGCAGACAGTCTCAATTCCTGCGACCATCACCCCAACTTGAAAAGAGCAAAACACCTGAAAATTATACTTGTGAAAGTAAAGAGGTGCTTAGGTTATCTGGCAATAACCAGAGTCAGGGAAATGCCCTCGAAAGCTGAAAAGTAGGAAAGAAGCTGTCGGTTGGTCAGCATACATTTATTGAGCATCTAGAGTATGGTAGACACTACTGTAAACGCATTGGTGAGGGAGGCAGATATTCATCTCCTCTTACATACTAGAAACAGGAGGAAAAGAGTAAATACATAAGCAAATCATTCAAGATGCTATCATATAATAAGTAAGTTGATTGAGATCCTGAACTGTACTATTTCCTAGTTGCACGGCCTTCATTAAGTTACTTGGCTTCTCTCAGTTCCTTATCTGTACATGGGGTGAATGACTGTACCTTCCCAGGAAGGATGATTTGAAGATATAGCTATTTAAATATGTAAAGCAGTTAGTACAGTGCCTGGCATATAAAAATGGTGTATATACACCTTTACTGTTATTATCAAGTCCTATTAAGTACTACTGGGCAATAAAGGAGGTGATAAAGCAGAAAAATGCAGAGCAGAGTGAATGCTGGGTATGAGCACTATAGGAGCTGGGAGGTGAGTGAGTCGGCTTGCCAACATCAGGGAAGGTGCACAGGCTCAGGAGGAAGGCGAGAAGCAGCCATGCCTCTCATGGGTGCGATCAGTCTTCAGGGACAAATCATGGGACAATGCAGAGAGTATAGCCTTAGAGCCTGTTGCAATAGGGATTCTAATCATTTTTGGTTATTTAAGTATCTAACTTAGTAACATACTAAGCAAAAACTAAGTACCTAAAAGCTCAGGCTCTGAGATCAGAGTGCCTCAAACTCAAATCGTAGCTCTGCCGTTTACTATTTTCTGGGGACCATCTTCTTACTCTTGTTAATAATCAGCTTCTTCTTTTGGAAAATGGAAATAATCATACCTGCCTCACAGGTATGAGATGTCTACGAGAGATACACTGAAATGAGTCTGCGGTAATTGTTTCACAGAACGGCAGGATCATTCTAAGGCATCAAGCATGTGCTGTTGTTGCTGCTTATTGCTATTGTTATAAAGTGAGAGAAGGTACACCTCTTACGTGACCTGAAAAGGGTGAGCTCAGCAATATATTAATGCGTTTTCCCTCAGTTGCTCTGTGTGATACCAGGGCTCATAATGCCTCTGACTTTCTGTCCTCTGTGAACCATCTGATGCAGCACCACTGAATCAGAGTATCTACTGGTATTCTGAGTGAGCAGTTCATTAAAAGATCTCCCAATGCTTGATGAGAAATCAAAATATTTTGATGATAAAATTCAGAAGTTCAACTATGTTTATTTTTGAATGATTATTTTGATGTTTAAACTTACAAACCACACTAGTGAAATAGAGCATGCTAACAAAAATAAATTAGAAAATTGGAACTTAAAAATACAATATTTTCCTAGCTATCTCCTTTTGGGCTCAATTTATTCTCTGAATGTGTTCTGCTTTTAAAAGTATATTTTGATGACAAATTCTAATTTCTGCTGTGCATGTTATTTCCAATAAATCAAATTTCAGTGATGAAAACAGAATAAGGAAATGGAAACATTCCTTCTCTCTCCTCAGAAAGAACTTTTTTTTTTTTTGCAAATTGCTTACAAAACACAAATTAATGTATGAGTGTCAAAGTTTTCTTTCTGTTTTAAATAACAAGTTCTGTTTTCCACCAGGAACAAGAAACTGCTATATTCCTAGGAAATTTTTGTGATTAGAAATATATTAGTCCTTTACTTTTACTCTCTCTGTTATTACCCCAAGATGTTCATTAATTTTAAACATGGGAAAAAAGACTCTATCTTAGTCACTTTTTTGTCACTGAACGTATTTACAGTATTCAAAACCTTAAATTTAAAGCAGGAGAAGTTTACTTCGGCTCACAGGGTGCAGAGGTTTCAGTCCGCGGTCAGCTGGCTCCAGAGCAGAAGCCTCGTGGAAGGGCTTGGGCAGAGCGGAGGTGCTTATAGCATGGGGGACAGGAAGCCAAGCCGAGGGAAGGGCCGGGAGGGTGATGCGAACCTTCCGAGTCACATCCGCAGTGACTTGCCTCTTCCGACCTGCCCCCACCTTGTAGCAGGCCTTACAGTCCAATCACCTGCAAAGGTCCTGTCTCTGAGTGTATGAAGTCTGGGGGGACATCTACATATATCCATTCATTCATTTATTAATCATGAGGAAATAATTTATTTTAAACAGGCCGTTTTATTACTTTAAATATAGCACTATTCTTATGATAAATGAAAACCTAAGTAGGGATAAAGTGCTTTAAAATCCCTATTGAAAACAGGTATGTATTACATCGAAGTGTGACACCAACAAAATAGGACTCTAACACGTGAAAATGAATCCTGGAATTCAGAAGTCGAAAACACATCTACAAACTTCATAATTTTATCAAGCTTGGGATGAGTAGTGTTACTGATTTTAGACAGGCTGAACTTTTTCGGCAAGTCCAAGAAAACCAGAGGAGAAATTGTTTGGAAATTTGGGTTCTCTAGGCAGTTTGGTGTTCAGTGTTAAAATTCCTACAACTATGAAAAGAGTGAAAAGTGAATTTTAACAATATAGGAACGTCCTACATGTTTTTCCTTTTCTCCTCTGGAAATTATTAGCTTAGCACAGAGGTGCTTGCTAATCTGTTGTAGAGTCCTAGAACAACTGAATACGTTAAGGAAAATCCTGTCACTATATTTAGTGCTCCTTTTTCTTCTTTTTCCCTTCTTCACCTTTTGGGGAAAGATTACCTCTTTGTAATTCAAGAGAAGTTTCTAATTCATCTTGAGAGCAGCTATGTGTTATGAAATGGAGCATTTCCTAAGCAAATCATTTACTTAGTATCCCTGCCGGTTTGGCAGAAAGATTCTCATCCGGAGACCTTCAGCTGTGGGGTATCGCTTTCACAAACTGAGTCTTGTTCCTTTCTCAAGGAGAATTCGCTGCTTGATGTTACTGGTTTCAATACGTGTGACTTCTTGTCTGAATCCCCCATGCTGAGTTCTTGTGTTCTCTTCCCCCAAAGGTCACGTCCTACACTGCATCCCCACTGTGGTGGGTCAGCAGGAACACGTGGTGACCATTTTTGTCACCATTATTTGCCTAAACCTAGAGAAAATAAGATCATTATTGATTTCACCCTAAGGTTTCCCTACAATGTTGTTGTTGTATATACAGAGTGACTGTTTATCTTTGCTTGTTAGGCGTGCATAAGAGGTAGAGATGGATTCTCTGCTTTTCAGTTTTGCCAGGACACTATTGAATAGTGAACATGATACAGAGAATGGCTGATTCCATCTTATTTCTTCCAGTGGTCACATTAAGACTATTTCAGACAAGTACAAGATTGAGCGTCCCTTTAGACCTCTTTTACTGTGTGAAACTTTGGTGCATTTCCATTACTCTCCAAAAGTGCCAAGCCCTCTTTGAAAAATTAAATTAAATTAAAAAGAGAAAGAGAAAGAGACTGCATTTTCTGGAGTTTCCCCAGAGGCTTTTTATCTGTTTAAACTAACCGGGGATTTTTCACTTATTGACATAAGCATTCAGTTGCTAATCTGTTGGACATTAAATTGCATGGAGCCTTCCCCAGAATCTTGAATGAAGCTGCAATGCTTGGGTCCTCAGGGCTGCTCAAGTCCTGCATCATTCCCTGCACCCATACGGTTTTCCTCCTCACCCTCCTTAGATAAAAGTCAGTGTTGATCGCCTTAAGGAAAGAATGAGCTAAATGGACCAATATTCTAGGCCTGGATCTAAAAATCCAGCCTTTTCAGAGGCCCTTTAACACCTGCAGCAGCAAGGTCATTTGCACATACATAAATAAATAAATTAACAATGAATAAATAATTTAATCCCAGCCACATAATGCAGATTTGATCCTTTGCAGTACCCAGTGAATTTGTTCATTTCTAATTCTTTTTGATAAAGTCCTCAGATACTTGCTGACTGTCAGGCTCATTTTCTTATTGTTTTCGCTTGATTAGTTCTGCATGACCTAAGGTCAACCTTAAAATCCACATTGCTTATGAAGGCTCCGAAAGCCTTTCTTTTCAGCACCCCCCCAGGAAAGGATGGAAAGTGCTTGCCATTGCTCCATGCAAAAGCCTGGAAGGTTTTTAGTCACCAGCCTCCTGTAGCAATGCTTCATTCATCCAAGCTCACAAGTAGCTCATTAAGGGCTGCCTTGTTTTTGTAGCCTCTCTATCCAGTGCACTTGGGCGTGTCCGGTCAGGTCTGCCCGGTTTAGGAGATTCAGGGCCACCTCCCTTGGAACCTGCGGGACACCAGGTCAGCGATGGCACCAGCTCAGGCACCTGCCCACCCACACTGAGTGCCCATGGCTGTTTGTTCCATGATTTTCAGCAAAGATGCTGGCTTTCCTGGGGAGGAGGGTTGAGTTCTCTCCTTCTGTGAAGCTGTCTGGGAAATTGCTGCCAGTGCCTCCTTTTTCAGACTGCACATCCACTACGGGCTGTGGGTCTGATGGAAGAATCCTCTCTAATTCCCAAGTCTACATGATCCTCAGGTATGGCTGGGTCTTAGCGTCATGTATCTGAGGCCTCCTCACACTGTGTTACTGTTTACTGGCTGTTCATTCTCTTCCCTATCAAAATTCAACCTTAATCAATGGGAACCAAATTCTTTATGTCTGCTTCTATTGCAAAATTCACAGATTATTGAATCAGTTTCGGTAGCCTTTAACAGTACTGATAAAATTTTCCATTTCTCACTGTCAAGTCTTTTGGGTTTTCAAGATTTTCTTTGTAATATTTTCTTCCTTTGTCATCTGGACCATCAAAAAAA
>NW_022970279.1:0-495 GCF_012274545.1 Fukomys damarensis
CAGGAAGTGTCCTACATTGAGATCGAGGTTGGCATACTGAAGGACCTTCGACATCCCAATATCACACAATTACTGGAAGTAATAGAAGATCAAGACAAAGTACACCTGGTCTTAGAATATGTAAAGGGGGTCGACCTGCGACAAGAGTTACGCAGAAGCCATAAGAACAGGCTGCAGGAGAAGGACGCCCAGAGGATCTTCAGAGACCTGTTAGAAGCAGTGGGTCACTGCCCCGATCGTGGCATTGTACGCAGGGACTGCAAGCCCGAAAATGTTCTGATGGACATTCAAGGTCGGGCCAAGGTCTGTGACTTCGGGGTGGGGATCCGGTTCCGCCCCGGACAGGAGGTGACTGTAGTTAGGGGGACACTGGCATATTGTGCCCCTGAAATATTCTCGCGCCAGCGGTACCAAGGCCCTCCCCTAGACATCTGGGCCCTGGGAGTAATTTTATTTGAAATGCTTACTGGGGATAATCCCTTTGATGGATATGAC
>NW_022970280.1:0-279 GCF_012274545.1 Fukomys damarensis
TTAGGCCTTCATAATCTACCCAAACACAACCAGAAGAGTGCTCAACTAATCCCTCAATGACTCGTAAGCCAATCAAGTTGACATAATGAAGCTTAATTACAATACTGTAGTATAAACTTGCCTAACACAAGTTTTAGTATGTGGAAACTCAGCCTGTTTTCTGTACAAAGATCTTCAAAAATTCATTTCAATAATCATCACATCAATGCATTATTTTTATTATCTTCATATTGGCTAGGTCAGTGATGTGCAATAAAAATATAATGCTAGCTGCTAGCC
>NW_022970280.1:1481-2836 GCF_012274545.1 Fukomys damarensis
TCCCCCTAATCAGGGAAAAGGTCAAAAATAAAGCTTTTATGTGCAACTTCAGTTTTTCATGATTCAAGAGAGAAATTTTTTAAAGAGGGCCTCCTTTATTTGTCAAGAAGGGATCTTAAACTGGTGATTCAGCTCAGTGGTTTCGCCACGCGCTTCGCAAGCTCAAGGACCCGAGTTCGAGCCCAGGACCCAAACAAATCACAAACAAGCAAAATGAATTAACGATAACTGCTAGTAAGAGTCCCCATTTTGCAAACAGGTTCAAAGAACACTCCACACACATCCTGGAAAGTCGCGCAGCTCAGCAATTCACAGCTTTCCACTCTCTGTCCACTGCTAACGCACAATAGTCCAGGAGTTTTAACCACCACTAACACGCGCAGGTGAGCTTATTGCGTTGAGGAGTAAGCTCTAATAAGAGAATGCAACTTCGAAGTACTCTGTCGTAGCTTACCACTCCAAGAGCAGTAAGCTTAACAAGTATTGTGGTACTTAGCTCTCCAGAAAGGAGAGTAAGCACACTGCACCGACCTCACAGGAAACACTCCCTAAAGCGGGTTTCCAAGCTCCCGGCTGTAATCGTAGAGGCAAAGGGCTCAGGCCGATGAAACTGCGCAGGCGCTGAAATTCTGCGCATGCGTCGTTCCAAGCGCATGCTCAGAGACAGAGACTGGCTGCGTCGGCGGAGGGTAACAGAGGCTGGCCTGCCCCGCCCGCGGCGTCAGCGCGGAGCTTTCCTTCCGTGCCGCTTGCACCGGCTTCCCTTTCCGGGCGGGCTGCGCGTGCCGTTGCTTCTTTCTCTCCAGTTGGCCTTTCTGCTGATGCAGCTCTCCACGGCGAGCGTCGCAGGTCTGTGGAGCTGGGTCGTCGGGCTGTGCACCACAGGTAACGAGTGCGCAGAGGCGCCGCCGGCGCTCTCGGGCCGGACGGGAGCGCGGTGGGCTCAAGAGCGGCCTTGCGCGGCTTCCTCGGGTGGCGGAGATTACGCTGCGTCACACTCACCTCAGACCCCTGACTGGTTTGGTAGAAGTTTTCTTGGGTTCCGAGTCTTGTCGCGTTTGAAGGATTTTTACCACCGGGGCAGAGAGAGGGATGTTCAAGGACATATGCTGGTCTGGAGCTGACCCGAGAAAGAACGTGCTAACCTTTCTCAGCCCCTCCTGTCCCTCTGCGATGGCCTGGTGCTCTTTGTGGTCTCCTCAGTCAGCCACCATGGAGACCTCACTGTGTGCCAGGTGCCGTTCTGTAATGCGTAGGAGTATAGCTCAACTTTGTTTTGGGGTTTTGTTTGTTGTCTATTTGAAAAAGAAAAAAGGGATACTATAGTGAATGACCTTTCGAGTTTTAACTGAAGA
>NW_022970281.1:0-1194 GCF_012274545.1 Fukomys damarensis
CCGTGCCTGCCTCACAAGAACGAGGTCCTGAGTTCCATCCTTGATACCAAAAACAGAAGAATTAGAATACCAAGCATGTGGCTGGGCCGTAGCTCCATGGTAGAGTGCTTGCCGAGCAGGTGCGAGGTCCTGAGTTTGACCCCCAGCGCTACAAAATAAATACACACATATATATATGTGCTCAAATGATCTATGAGACAGGACCTGGGACACCACAGGTGGCCGGTCGGTCCCTGAATAAATGCACCATGATGGTGGCGGAAATGACACTGGCTCCTTCCTGCCCACCATCCCTGCTTCTCACAGTGCCATGGACAGCAAGAAAACGGAGCTAGGGCAGGTGCCACAGAGGGAACCTGTGAACGCTCTTAGATGTATTTTGATTTGCCAGAACAAATGAAATCACTTAACCGAAGAACTCGAGCTTATTTACACACCTCGAGTGACTGGGGTTAACTCCTTCCCATCACCTCTTGGGTGCCCCAGCTTCTCGGGGAGCTCCCTGGTGCGTGTTCCTTTCTTTCCTTCTTTTCCCGGGGATGGAACTCAGGACCTTCCACTCGCGAGGCAGGAGTGGCCCCACTGAGCTAAATCCCCAGCCCTTCTTTTGTCTCTTTGCCGAGGATACTTGCTTTGCTCTGCATCTGCTGTTGTGCTTTTTTTCTGTTCATTTTTGTTGTCGGTGCTTCTCTTTTTTAAAAAAAAAAAATGTAGTCTTACATTTTTGTAAATGCATGTTAGATTCTCTGTGACTCCAGGATGTTCCCTATCTTAGGACCCAGGGACCCCGTTTCCTCTCTCACTCCTCAGCCCTTTTCAGATTTTACCAAACAGGAATAACTCATGCGCACTTCAGTCAGAAGCCCCTTTGGCTGTGGGGAAAATACATGGAAGTAACTTTTGTACACTTGTAGTGTGGCTAAGATGTCCTGAAGGCAAAGAGAAAACTCTAACTGAACTGGCTTAAATAAGAAGGCAGTCTCTCAAGAGAAGTGCAAAGGAACAGCGACTCCAGGCCCAGGGCTCAGCTGCCATTTTCTTACTCGGCCCCTTCCTGGCCTTTTGCTGCAGACTGGCTCTCCGCATGGTGTCAAGGTGGCTGCAGGAGCCCAGGTGTCATGTCCAGAAGCAGGAAAGGGACCATCTCTTGCTTTTGTGTCTAGGAGTAGAAGAAGTGTTCCTTCCAGTCCCAGT
>NW_022970282.1:0-515 GCF_012274545.1 Fukomys damarensis
AGCCATATCAACAGGGTAACTCAAACTTTTCATTTAAAGTTGCATGGCCTGCTAGAGAAGTAGCAAAAAACAAAATAAAAAAACAACCCCCTCCCACACAAACAAAACCCCTAAAAATTGTATTGGAAAAATCTTACGGGAATAATTTCTTTAACTCTTTTCAGCCTTTTGAGATTACTAGCCAAAGTATTTTATGAATTCTTGACTTACAAAATATAAATATTACTACATAGTTTCTAGCACAATTCTGTGTACAAAGAAAATAAAATAAAAATTTCTGTTTTAATAGTTTTTAATTAGTTGACAGTGCTTATTTGGTACCCTTGCAAACATTTAATTCTTATTTCAGTCTCACTCTAGGATCACTAGAGATGTCTAAAGCTCATAATACAGAGGAATGTATTGGATTTTTAGGAACATCTCTTTCTTCTTTGAACTTTTTTTATTTTTTCTGTTTTTATACTTTAATGTAGAAGATGTAAATTCCAAGGCTATGCCTCTCAAATTGTTGCCTC
>NW_022970283.1:0-921 GCF_012274545.1 Fukomys damarensis
ATAAAATATCTGTTGATTAGAAATGGCTATTTCCACCTTTTGAAGAGCCAGTCGTCCTTCGTAGGTGAGGGTCCTGAGGGAGGAAGGATCAGGATCCCCTTGCAAGATGTCAAATAAAGGTTTTAATTCTCCGGTAGTTAATTTTAAATAGGGACGTATCCAATTTATATCTCCCAATAATTTTTGAAAATCATTCAAAGTTTTCAAATTATCTTTTCGAATCTGTAACTTTTGGGCAAATATTTTTCGAGGATATAGCTGATATCCCAAATATGAAAAAGGAGACTCCCGTTGAATTTTTTCGGGAGCAATAACCCATAATCATTTAAAGCCTTTTGTAAATAAACAAATACAGTAAGCAATAATGATTCATCTTAATTTGCTAAGAGAATGTCATCCATATAATGTATCATATGAACAGAAGGATAACTTTGTGTAATACAGGAAAGACCCTGCGCTACAAACTTTTGACATAGGGTAGGGCTATTTGCCATACCTTGAGGCAAAACTCTCCATTGGTACCTTTGCATAGGTCCCTGGAAATTAATAGAAGGGACACTAAAAGCAAATCGTTTACAATCTGTAGGGGCTAGAGGTATAGTATAAAAACAATCCTTTAAATCAATAACTATTTTAAAAGTATTTCTAGGTATTGCAGAGGCAAGGGGGAGACCAAGCTCCCATGATTTCCATAGTTTCATTAATCCTTCTTAAATCTTGTAATAATCTCCATTTACCAGACTTTTTCTTTATAACAAGGAGAGACAGACGGTTCAATGTGGCCTTTATCTAATTGTTCCTGCACTAACTGTTGCGCAGCTTTTAATTTCTCCCTAGTTAAGGACCATTAGTCAACCTAAACAGGTTTTTCATCTTTCCAGACTATTGGATCTGCATGGGGTGCAGGCATGTCAATGACCC
>NW_022970284.1:0-221 GCF_012274545.1 Fukomys damarensis
TAGTCTCGATCTCACTCACACAGATACTCAAGAGATAGGTCTTCCAGAACTGCTTCAGAAATCGAAAAGAACAGTAGGACGAATGTGTTCAAGTGGGGGGGGGTGAGGCAATAAGTAGTAATATCTATTCTACTGTAATAATTTTTTAAAAATATAATTATTCACCATATATTTTATGTTTTTTATCTATTCCCCATAAGGTCGTGGTTCCCTAAGATTAT
>NW_022970285.1:0-347 GCF_012274545.1 Fukomys damarensis
CCTTTTTTTGATAAGATTAGCTAAGGGTTTGTCAATTTCATTTATTCTTTCAAAAAACCAGCTTTTTGTTTCATTTATTCTTTGTATCATATTCTTAGTTTCCATTGCATTGATTTCTGCTCGGATCTTTATAATTTCCTCTCTTGCTCGAGTTTCGGGTTTTTCTTGCTCTTGTTGTTCTAGGAGTCTAAGTTTCATCATTAAGTTGTTTATTTGAGCCCACTCTGCTTTTCTAGTGTGGGCATTCAATTTTATGTATTTTCCTCGTAGAACTGCTTTCATTGTGTCCTATAGATTCCTGTATGTTGTATTGGCATTCTCATTTATTTGTAAAAACTGTCTAATTT
>NW_022970286.1:0-337 GCF_012274545.1 Fukomys damarensis
GAGATGAAAAGGAGTACTGCTTCAGAAAGTATAGAAAACTGTACCCAAGATATTGGACCTTACCAAAAACAGGACTATGTAGAGGGCTGCAAGAGGGCCTGAGGCAGAGCACTTTTTCTAGAGTGAAGGACAACCCAGGCAGACCAGGACCAGTCCAACGAGATGCCATTCACACCACCTTTGAGGTGTAAACACCAGAAACTGATGAGAGAAAAGTGATCCCAGTGCCACTGAGGATACATAGAAGTCTGCTTCAGGCCACAGAGCTTCCAACGGGGAAATATAATAACAAAGTCTGAAGATGGATGGTGATGTCCGTCCTAGAATCCTGTGAAAT
>NW_022970287.1:0-1287 GCF_012274545.1 Fukomys damarensis
TATATGTGCACCCATGTTTGTAGTGGCACAGTTTGTAATAGCTAAAACTTGGAAACAGCCCAAATGCCCATGAACTGGACACTGGATAAAGAAAACCTTTTTTAATAGAATGAGGAACTAGAGACATTTATAGCTAAATAGATGCACATTGAGGCCATACGCTTCAGTGAAATAAATAGGTCACACGTGTGTAAATACCAAATAGTATTTGTGGTGTGAGACACTGAAAGTGTAATAAGGATCAAAGTGTGTAATAGATAATATGAAATAGTAAGAAAATTGCATAGGGGAAGCAGAACAGGAAGGGATGGGGAAAAAGAAGGGAAAGGAATAAACATGAGAAAAGGAAAAAATGGAAATAAAGCGTTCGTATATAGGTAGGGGTGAAGAGGTTGAAGAGAGGGCAAGGGAATGGGGAAAAATAAGAACCAAGATACATTGCATAAAGATACAAAATCCCAATAATGAATGTCAACATATTGCACACCTAAAATGTACCAATAAAATTAAAGTAAAATAAAAAAGGGCAAGTTTATGTCATGTTTCTCCTGCCGGGATACTCCTCCCTCTTCATAGAGTCACCGTGTTCTCCTGTTTTTTTGCACATAGATCTGCTTGACAAGGACAGGCAGGGGAATATTACGGTGTGAGTCCCAAGCGCTTTATTTTTTTTTCTGATTTTATGCATAGATTTGATGTTTCAAATCTTTCATAAGGAAAGGAAGTAATTTCTGTTAACTTATTTTTTTACCAGAAAATAGTTACTCATTTTGCTAAGTAATTGAAACCAAGTGATGCTTCCTGCTGATGTGATTGGAATGGCACTGTAATTTTGAAGGATTTCAAATGATTTTATATTGTTTATGCTTTAAAATATCTAATCTTGAAGTATTATTGAATTAGTCCTCCATTTCTTACTTTGTAAAAGCGTTTGTTTTGATTTATAGCTCCATAATGTTAAATGTGTAGACATTCCGTTCAGAGATTTCAGATGATTGCATCTTTCATTAGAATATTTTGTCTTTTTAATTTCTTATTGTACCATAACATAAAAGTTGATAATATAATATCTTTACATTAACAGTGCATACTTAAAACCATGCACATGGCACAATATATATTGGGATATTTCCACAATATTTTATGTAGCTTATTATTTCATGAGTGTTCTGATTCTTCCGATGAATGCAATGATTAACCATCACAAACATATTACAATAAAAAAGCAACAATGCATGTACTTATGGTTTGTCATGGAAACTATTGGATGGGAAACCAGTGCACCAG
>NW_022970288.1:0-291 GCF_012274545.1 Fukomys damarensis
AAGACAAAAGATAAGTCAAGGAACATATATACACTATAAATAAGAATGTAAATTAGTAAAACCAGTATGAAAAACAGTATGGAGTTTCCTCAAAACCTTAAAAAGAGAAATATGAAATGAACCAGCAATCCCAATATTGGGTATATAGCCAAAGGACCTGAAACCAGTACAGCTGAGCTACTGAACCAACCTAAGCATCCAGGAATGGGTGAATAGATAAAGAACACGATATATATGCACAATGGAATAGTAGTCTACAAAGAAGAAAATCCTGACATTCACAACAAATAT
>NW_022970289.1:0-218 GCF_012274545.1 Fukomys damarensis
GTGGCCAGGCCCTCAGTCTGACTCACACCTGTCCAGCTACTTCTCTGGGACCCCGTGTCTTGAACAACTCAGTTGTAATTGCTGGGCCTACCGTGGTAACCTTTGTGGCTTTTTTCCCACCAGCACCTTTGGCCTTGAGTATTCCAGAGTCAAACTAACCTCATAAAATCATCTCCATTTCTCAGGGGAAACTTGTTAAGGAGTTAGTCAAGATCATT
>NW_022970290.1:0-253 GCF_012274545.1 Fukomys damarensis
AGAAAACAAAAAAAATTAAAGAACAAAGGGCCAAAGTAAATAAAACTGAGGGAGGGAATATAAAAATAGAGATGAATTTAATATTTTCCAGGCAAAAAAACATGAGATATCATTGGCAAATAGCAGGACAACTGAGAGGAGAGATGAGCTGGCCAGGAAAGTGACACATTTGATTTACATGTAAAGGAATATGTAAAATATGAAGTCATAAAGTAATATTAAATGGAAAGGTGACAAGAATTGAGATATTTGC
>NW_022970291.1:0-974 GCF_012274545.1 Fukomys damarensis
CTGACCAATTTGCATTGCATCTGTGTTAAGTGAGATATTTTCATTGCTTTCTGAAGTCGAGAAATTAAAACTTTGACATTGTTATTCTTCATAAAATAAGATTATGGCCTTAAAAATAATTTTTTACATGAAACTAACAAAATTCATTTCAGGCAATTAAGATTTAAAATACATATACATATGTGTGTGTGTGTGTGTGCATATATATAGATATATATATATACACACACACATATACATATATATATACACACACACAGGGAATCTTAACAATTATAATTTAATTACCAGCACCATATGTCATTTGCCAAAAAAATTCTTGTGTAGAATAAGTGTCAAGCATATAAGCACATTATAATGAAGTTGCTTTTACAGATTAATTTATTATAGTCAATTGTAAAGGAATTGAATTCAAATATAAATTTACAAAACAATGTACTGACCATGAAGTAAATCTAGTAGTTGTGAAATTTTGATGAAAACATGTAGCCCAGTGCAAAAAAAAAAAATGAAGTTATTAGAAGAAGGACTGTTTGGTCCTAGATGTTAATTTAGAAAGAAATAATTCAGAGTACTCTCCAAAAAAGAATATTTTAGATCAGTATTAGTGAAATGTCTCTGAGCAGCTTTTGAGGACATAAAACCTATGCCAGAGAACAGGATTAACTCATAATTTAAGCTGGCGTGGTTTAAAGACAGATTATCCATAGTGTTTTCATTTAAACGATAACATACTGATTAACATATTGACAGTTTGATTTAAAATTATCTCTGCAATTATGCTGTAATTCTCATCAAACTTTAAATACAGATTGACATTAGTCGGGACATCAATACACTGTATGTATGTTCAATAATATCAAGACACATCCCTAAATCTTTATTATGATTAAAATCACAAGCAGTGCTTGGAAAATATCTTACGTTTGCTATGGATGTTCTTAGTTGAAGTATTTTCAAGGGAAGATTGCAAA
>NW_022970292.1:0-202 GCF_012274545.1 Fukomys damarensis
AACTGTTTGCTCATCCTGAATGTCTTGGTGGCCTTTGAACCATCTGTTAATTATCAATGTGTGGCTGCCAACCACAAACTCAAGTCAGCAGACCTTTTTCCCCTGCCTGCATTTTCAAAATGTTAACCAATCAGTCAATGACCCATCTAGAAAGCCCCTAGATCTGCTTCTTTGCCGATAAAAAGCCTGTTTGAAACCGGGT
>NW_022970293.1:0-204 GCF_012274545.1 Fukomys damarensis
TTTTTCTGTTTTATCCTACCTTATTCCTCTTATCATCCCACCTAAGCTACTTGTATTAGTTTACATTTATTGTACATATATTTAACCCTGATATAATGATGTTCAGCTTTCTGTTTTAGTTATTCATTATGTCACCTGATCAGATTTCTGTTTCTAAGGTTGTGCATACCTATTTTTTCCTACTCACTTGACAGAGTAATATAA
>NW_022970294.1:0-510 GCF_012274545.1 Fukomys damarensis
TATATATATACTGATTGGTAACAGGAACACAAATAGATCACTCATTTTAAAAGTAAAAATTTTATCTCAGAATGGCAATTTTTTTTCCACAAGAGATATTAGGAAGAAGAAGCAGGATAATATCTTGATGGAAAATTATGCCTTAATTTTAATTTCACGGATATACTGTAGCCACCTATTTGACAACACTGAAGGGAAAGCGAAGTTTCAGAAGGGGAGCCTTTGCCGCACTGTTCTCTGAGGGTCTCACCTTCTGGCTTCATTGTGGTAGGAAGATGGGAGGGTGTGAGTCATCCTGATGGCTCTGGGTGTGGGGGGAGGAGAAGTTTCACATTTAATTGTTGCTTTATCCTCCCGACCATCTTCCTCTACCACTGCAATCTAGGAGGAAAAGAGAATATATTCTAATGAACTGTCTTTAAATTTCAACTAAATTTGATAAAAACGAGCAATTTTAAGGCAAGGATATGTGAGTAATTCTAAAGACAAAGACAAGGTAGGTATATGCAT
>NW_022970295.1:0-242 GCF_012274545.1 Fukomys damarensis
AGATGCTAAGGGAGGAGGCAAGAGAAAAAAGGTACAGAGCAGAAAACATTTAAGGTAGTTAGGTTATCAGAGGACAGACAAAAATAATTTAAACGCCTGAGCTCCACGGGTGTCATTTCAGCAAACAACATGGTGAGTGGCGCCCCCCAGAGGCAGGCAGTGCAGTTCACGCTGATAAATTTGGTCATTTCACTCCCACTTCCTTCTGACCATGCCACACATTTGTGTTTCTTGCCTGACTC
>NW_022970296.1:0-9957 GCF_012274545.1 Fukomys damarensis
TTCGGCGTCGCATCTGCGCCCCGCTTCCTGTAGTGCGGGAAGATCTTTGCTGCATGTTTCTCGCCGTTCACATGGCCTGGTTGCTTGCGTCCCTGCTGATGCTAAGGTTGGCGGTGGCCATGTCAATAAAGGGCAGGGACGCGGGAGTGACTCGCCCCGCGCGCCAGCAATGCCACGTGGAGAGTCCCCCAGTCGGTACCGTGCACGGGCTCGGCCAGCAGGGGGCAGCAGCCGCCGGGGAAAATGCCCGGGGCGCCTAGCGCGGAGAACCTCTGCCCTTTGATTTATTTCGCTGCAGCTTTTATTTAAAGTTGAGCACGTCATCCCTCCAGCGCCACGCGAGGCCTCCTTTAACAGCCCGTGGTGTCTCCTCTGCGGAAACCAAGCAGCTTTCCAGAAGGTCTCGCGATCAGCGAGGCTGTTGTTTGCCCAGCTCCGGGGCGGGGCACAGCGTTTAGATTCACACCCCAGGGCCTGCCACGTCCCTCGTCCCTTTCTGCTCTTTGGGCAGAGACAAAAGAGAAAAAGGGTCCACAGGGGCCATCTGTTCCGACCTCTTACCCCAGGTCTTCCGTTCCCACCCGCAGAAGCCGTCACCCTAAGCCGTTGTTGCTGCAGCCTTTTGGAGGCATTTTACTCCCGTCCCATACAAATATGAATAATACTCTTCCTCCGCTTCCTCCTTCCCTCCACAAACAAGAGCCAGGAATACTCTCCGCACTTTGTTTTCCTGACTGATGGACATGGGTGGGGTCCCGTGTTGACACTCACAGTACTCCTCATTCTCTTTTGATGACTGCATCCTGTTCCATCAGAGAGTGTGATTTTCAAGAGCTCCCCACATGTCCCCTGAATTGTCCCCAATGGCTTCCTGCCTGCCTTCCTCATTGTGCTGTCAGGTCTGGTGACCCAGCAGGGCCTCCTGGCTCCCCAAGTCACTTTCTTTGCCCAGGCAGGGTAGCTCCCTGGGTCCTGCAAACTTGCCTGGCCATTCTGCCCCAGGGCCTTTGCCCCTGCTGTCCCCTCTTAACCTAGTTAAGTTTTGCTCTGCCTTGCTCAGTTCAAACAGCCCTTGCTCTGTATGTCCCCTACATTCCATGATAGCAGCAAGGGCACTGATCTCTACCTGTAGTTACGGCCAGCACGTGATGGTTAAATCACAGGCTCCTCCATCCTCTGCTTCCCTGCTGGTCTTTCTCCAGTGCCCTGGGGGCATCTCTGCTCCCTGCTCCAGGAGCAGCAGTGTCCTAGGTCTTCTTCCCCTCTGGGGCTCCCTGGTGAGCACCATCAGGCTGTGATCAACAAGCAGCTGGCCGTGTGCCACAGCGGGGCTTGGGAAGAAGTCACCCCAGCCTCCCTCACACTCTGAGTTACTGACTCCTCACGTTGGCTAAGGTGCATACCGCCCCCTGGAAAGTGCTGGGCAAAGGTCCAGGCTGTCCCTTCCACCACAGTCAGCCCATTCAGAGGTCATTTGCCCCATCCCCTCCCCTACGTATTCCTGAAGCATGTTCTTAGCACCTAAGTAGGGCATTCTTCAGTTGGCAGCCTTCAAACGGGTTGGGAAATCCCTGCCAGCTGCCCCGGGAGGAAGTCGAGGCCTTTCCTGAACGGCCTGTGGGGAGGGGTTACGGGAGGCTGAGCACGTTCCCAGGCCTCTGTGGCTGTGCCCAGGCATGGTGGCCCTGACAGTGCCATCTGCGCTCAGAAGAGCGCTGGTGTGACCGAGGCCTCCCGACCCACGCACCTCGGCCACATAGATCTGGGTTGGGGAACGAAGGAAATAAAATTCATGTTTCCACACCACCTCCGGTATCTCCATCTGGCTGGCTGGGAAAGACTTTTGTAGGAGTCCCCAGGTGTGATCTGTGTTGAGGGAAAACAGTTTGGGGATATGCAGAGCAGATGCCAAATTGTGGGACCTGGTACCCCAAAGTCTCCGGCACTTCAGCTCTCTGACAATGCGCATTCTCTCCGGCTTCTACGGCAAGCGCGTGCATTTTCCAGAGGAGAAAACGGAGGCACAGCAAGGTGAGTTCAATGACATTGTGATGCCACGTAACTAGTAACAAGCATGACCGGCTGGGTGATGCCGCGAGAGGTAACAAACCTTGTAGAGCCTCCCTGTACTTATCTGTAAAGTGGGGCTGTACTAGGACCAACCTCAGTGAGATATGTACATTAAATTATGCAAGAAGAGCCCTGGACACAGAAAATACTGAGCAAATGTCACCTGTTATTCCAATTCTAGGGCACACAGTTGTTGAATGACTGATAAAACAAATGGGCCGATGGACCATGTAAATGTGCTCTTTTCCTCTACTAAGGACAGGCGGCTCTCTTTGCAGAAAATTCAGAAAATGAAAGCAATTCATTTAGATAGAAACGACGTGCTGAATGAAGCCGTGTATTGTGTAGAACAACTGGGTACCGATTTCTCTGTAGCGCTCACAATCTTGAAGGATCTTCTCCAGAGCAGGAAGGGATTGGCTGATGATCTCCCTGGCAGTTTGGACCAGGTGGCGATTTGTGATGATTATGCAAGACATCTTCCAAAAACTGACCCTCTGCTCCAGCAAAAAGCATTGAATTTTGCAGAACCGCCGAAGCGTAGCATTGTCTCATCTGGCGCTGGCTCGCTGGACAAGTTTTGGAATGATTGCCCTCTGCTCGGTTCTTGAGAGTTAACAGATGTGAGCCTTACGGGAGAGGGTGACAAGTGGCCGGAGACCTGGAGGAGCCAGAGCAGTCACAGAGGGAAGCAGACTCCTCGCTGGCGCGCGTCCAGGTCGGCAGCACAGATGCCCTGGTGACTGCAGAAGGCTCCAGGACGATCCGGAGAGGCTGCAGGACTCGGAGCCTCGCTCGCCGCTCTCTCAGCTGCTGTTTCCCGGATGCAAAAAGGCACCCACGATCTCCGTTATGTCCCTACACCTGATGCACATCTGGGCTGAGGCGCACACCTGACCCCATGGGGCAGAACGGCTTAGCTTGGCCTCTGGTGTCAGATAACCGGGGAGGAGCCCCAAGGCAGACCCTGTGTCAGTGCGGGCTCTCCCGGCGCGTCCAGCCCTCAGCAAGGGCCCAAGCCAGGGGCTTCCCTGTGATTCCCACAGCACTGCGGGCCGAAGTGGGCACCGATGCAGGAAGGTAAAGAGGCCAGCAGGGGGCGCCCTTCACACCCTCCCCTGCTCCCCATTGCAGACCTCATCCGGCCCAGCTGGTGTGTTCTGGACCCACCCTGCCCTGTGGTCCTGCACCAGTTAGGGGCTGCTCAGGGCACTCCTCTTGGGCTCTTCCTCCTGGCCCCGTGCCACTGGCACGGAGCACCCGCCACCAACCTCTGCTTCACCATCTGCTGAGAGGGAGAGGGGACCAAGGTCGTGCTCGGAGACTATGGCTGTCGCTATTCTAACTTGCTGCCTGTGTGTCTGGTTCTCGCCTCTACTTCAGCCAGAGAACTCCTACTTATCCTCTGAGTGCCCAATGCTGATGCTCCAGCTCCAAGGACACCTTTCCCTACAAGCATTTGTTTCCTAGGGCTGCTGTAACAAATGGGAAGCGACAGAAATTCATTTTCTAAGTTCCAGAGGCCAGAAACCTGGAATAAATCCAGGCAGCACAGGTGCCTTGCTCCCTCTGAAGGCTGGGGGAAGGTCCTGGAGTTCTTCAGCTTGTGGGGGCCTGGGCCTCAGTCTCTGCCTCCATCTCCCTCATCTTCCTGTGTCTTCTCTTTTTCTGCTCTTATGGGGACACTTGACACTGGATTCAAGGCTCGCCCTAACCCAGGAGGGGCTCACTTCAAGACACTTACTTGAATTATAGCTGCAGGGGGACCCTTATTCTTCTAGGCAAGTTCACAATCCCAGCATATCTTTGGGGGGCGGTGCACTACATTTTATTCAGTTTCTTTGCTTGCTGTGGCACGGTGCAGAATGGCTGCTTTGTGAGCTAAGCACAGCCAATTCCCAAGCAGGGGACCATTTGCCTCCTGTCACGCGTGCGCTCTCCAGTCAGAAGCTTCCAGGGCAGATCGAAGCCATGGCAGCCACCTCTCCTTCTCACGGCACCACTGGGTCCCCATCTCCATGTGTGTGAGGAGCAGCTCCAGTCTGGGCACCGTGGAGGAGGAAGGCCAAGCTGAAGGCTAAGAGGGTTCACTTCTCCAGAAGCTCCTCTGCAGGCACCGTCCAGAGAGAGGTCTATGTCCCATGGACTGGAGCTGTCCCCTGGCTGGAGGAGGGTTTTTAGCTGGGTCCGTGGCTGCTGCCCTGTGCCCCAAAGGGAGGAGTAGAGATGAGCATCAGCCATAAGCAACGCTAACACAGTCCCTCTAAGAACATCGGCATGTGCATTTCAGGTGCGCATTTCCCCTGCTATCCCAGGAGACTCACAAGGATGATTCTGAAGGACACACATGTGTGGATGTCTTGTAACTTTTTTCAACCTTGTCCCTTCCCCACAGTCTCCTTTCTGGCCACTAGAGCCTGGTTCTGAGGAGATACATTGTGCAGGTGACCCCAGGGGCACCACAGGGTGCAGCGGCCAGTGGTAAGGACACCATGGGAGTCGGCCAGACCTCAGAGCCGTCCCTCGATGGTGTTCTGAACACTGGGTCAAGCCAGGAAGGAGAGAATAAAAAGAACCATGTAGAAGCTCCTCTGTCTCTTTAGAATGGGGGGGGGTCCATCCGTGAGACACCTGTGCTTGATGAAAATGTGGTGAATGATAGACCGAGCCAGGAGGGTACAGGAGGTGAGAGGGATTTTTAATGGCCTGTCACATTCTTGTCACTAAGACATAAAACCAGATATCCACAGCTTAAAGGAAGAGAGCTTTATTTTGGCTCATGTTTTCCACCCATGGCACACTGGCTCCAAGGCAGGAAGGACGCGGTGTGGGGTCCGGCAGACTATCATGGGGAACTCACATCATGGGGAACCAGGAAGCAGAAAGCCTGGGAGGGAGTTATGCTCTCCAGCTGACGGCCCCAGTGACCCACCTCTTCTGCCAGATCTCCCCGTCTAACAAGTCCACTATGTCACCCCTGTGATTCAGTCACATTCCAAAAGCTCTGCCTATGAGCACAGGAGGCCTTGGGGAAATATTCTTGATCTAAACCATGTGTCTGTGAGCTCCTCGAGGTTGGGAACAATGTGCTAAGTGGACTCGCCTGCTGTGCATGAGTTCCTTGCACAATTTCTTCCTGTACCATTTGCTCACCTCTCCTGACAGGACACTCACTACCTCATGGGATGAGTTGTCCTCCTGACCAACCCTAGCTCAGGGAAAGATCAAGTTCAAAATTCAAAGTGTGGTTTCTACTGGCTGTGCATAGCTCCCACACCATCATGGAGCCAAGATACCATGAGTCCAGCCATTGTAGGTTCCCCCCTGCATCCATCCACCCACATGCCTATTGGTTCCGCCTGTCTGGAGAGCCTTGATTAATATGAATTGTTTTCCTATCTGTAGTTGTAGGCATTCTCTGTATACTCAGGAGACTAAGCCCTCCCTGCAGATGTGATTTGCACTTACTTTCATGCCTTGGAGAAGACAGAAGAGTGGAGAAGCAGTGAGTTGCACAGAACCCCAAGCAGTGCCCTCCCCCAAGTGGAAGCTGCAGAAAAGCAGCCCGCTAGGTTTGTTGACTGCCCACCCCACTGTGCTAGACACTCAGCAGGTGCACAATAAAATTCTCCTGGGTAAAGATGGGCGACTAAACTTGGGTGTTGGGTGGGAATGAAAACTGCTCCCTCATTTAGCCTGAGGCCTGTGTGGTGAGAGAATGGTGGTCCCTGCACAAAGCGGTGAAGGACCGATGGAGGAGCGGCAGCACTGGTGAGGCCAGAGACGCTGCCTGGGACCCTGTGGATGGTACAGGGGAAGCTGAGGGAGGAAGACACGGGCTCCAGCTCCCGATTTCTTTTGGTTTCCATTCTGATTCTGTCTCCACTGGGCAAAGACTGGGGTCCAGCAGATGTGTTCTGGGGTCTCTGTTTCCTCACCCGCACACTGGGCAGTTGCAAGGGCTCTCCTGGCCTGAACCGCACAGCTGGGGCAGCTGATCTTAGCCCCAGGTGCGACCCTCAAAAATTCCAGGTACCGCAGACCTCCCGCCTCCTCCTGGCATGGCACCCCTGGAGGTACAGGGGTGCGCACAGAAAAGAGCAGGGGTGCAGGCTGCCCACGTCACATCTGGCTGGTCAGTGCCAAGCACAAGCGGGAAGAGAGCACCAGGCTTCTGTGCCATGGGCTAAGCTGCCTCCTGATTTCTAAATAAACCTGGTTATCTGCCTCAACTGCTCGACTCCTCCCGGCCTGTTGTTTCAGCGAGGCAGGGTGGGGAGTGGGGACCTCACCTTGGTGATCAGAGCAGACAGGAGGCTTGGGAAGCCCCGGGTGTCACCGGTGTGACACAAGAAGGTAACGCTCTGAGGCACCTGGCTGGCTGGGCTGGGCACAGGAGGCACCCGGAAACTACCTGTCACAGGCAAGCAATCAAAATCAAAATGGAATCGCTGGTGTCACCCTTAAACAACACCAGCAATGACAAAGGCGGGAGGTTAGGAGGGAAGGGTTCTTCCCCTCCATGGCCTGGGAGTGACTGTCACAAAAGATGATGCCATAACCACAGCCTCGCACAGAGTCGGTTGCAGTGTCCAGCAGATGCATATCCGCAGGGACGTCTGCTCAGCCTCAGCCCGATGTCACCTGGCCATTCGTCACTGTGGCCAAAGGGTAATGTTTCCAAACATCTGATGTTTGGATGAGGAGAGCCCTCGGTTCTGCCGTTAAGACAGTTTCCCAGGGCACCTGTTTCCCCACTGGGATTGTCTGCTTCTCACATCGAAAACCTCTTTCCAGATAAAACTGATTTTACTTCAATTTTATTTTTGTGCTCTTCTTGATTGACAGTCGCATGAAGAGATGGTTCCCCTTTTTGTTTGTTTTGGAGACATTGTCTTGCCGTGTAGCCCATGCCAGCCTCAAACTTGCAGGCAGTCCTCCTACCTCAGAGTTCCTGAATGCTGGGGTTATAGACATGGCCACGATGTCCAGCTAGACCTTCTGCTTCTTTTTGTTTTTTCATGTGTAAAATAGATTCTTTTTCTTGGGTGGTTATGGAGTGGATTAAAGACGGTGTCTTAGTGTGCTCCAGCCTTAATCACAAAATACTTTAGACTGGGTAATAAACAATAGCAGAAATTTATTTACAACAGGAGACATTTATAAACAACATAAATTTATTGCTCACAACTACGGAGGCTGTATGAACCAAGATCAAGGTGTCCACAGATCTGGTGTCTATGAGGGTGACTTTCTGTTTCATAGAAGGTGCTCCTTGCTGTGTCCTCAAGACTGAATCAGGACAATGTAACCTCCCTGGCCTCTCATATAAGGACACTCGCACCAGTTGTGAGGCCAAGGCACTTAGACCTAATCACCTCGCAAGATTCTACCCCTAGCACTCTCCCATTGGTTCGATTTCAGGGTATGGGTTTCGGAGGACACAGCATGCAGCCTGTAGCAGGTGGTCACAACCAGTGCCTGGTACATCGTAGATGCTCAAAAGAGGAAGAGGCAGATTTGCAAGTCAGCTTCATCCGGCTGCAAGCTGCAGCCCAGCATCATCATATTCCCCAAGCCTGCGGCCAAAAGGGGGGCTGCCAGCCTCGGCTTCTCCTGTCCCTCCCTGGACAGACTCTGCTCCACTGCTCTGCACCCTGGCCCTCCTGCCCCCACTTCCCTGCCGCCTCCCAGCTCAGGGCCATCGGTGCACCCCGGGATCATTCCCTGCTCTGCCACTGGGGTGGGTTTGGGGCTCCTCCCCCCTCGCTCCCAGCCTGGCTCAGACAGCAGCGGTCCAGCCTGGAGGCTCCTAGCCTGGCAGGAAGGGCAGGCACTCTCTCCCCATGAAGGGAGAGCCCCAGTGCGGGGGCGGAGGGTGCTGAGGAGGGTGTCTGGGTGGTGGCTGGGGGATGCAGGAGGGGAGGGCCGCTGCCCGAGTCCCTCCTTCCTGCTGAGCTGCAGGTTCCTCACGGCATCGTGGCAAGGGTGGGACCAACCCTGTCGTCCTCTGTGCTCTGGGACCTGGATACCCAGGGCCTCTCTGGCAGTCTGCATACAAACCTCACATGCCAGGCCCCGGGACCTAGCAGGAAAACCTGTAGGCCGAGCAGAATAGTCCAGGCTGAGGGCCGAGGTGGGGACCGGGCCGGGAGAGACCGTGCCCCACTCCAAGCAGAGCACACTGATCCCACGTACACTGTGCAAAGGCTGGGGAAGGGAAGAGAAGGCCAGCGGAAAGACTGGGAAGAACACTTGCATCTGTAAAGCATCAGTGCTATCAAAATGCAGATGGCCCCACAGGTAAAGCCTGCCATGGAGCTACCAGCCTCCTTCCGCCACAGCCTCCTCCACTGTCCCTCCTCCACCGACATCACCAGGCCGAGGGCCAAGGTGTGGGCCGGGCCGGGAGAGACCGTGCCCCACTCCAAGCAGAGCACGCTGATCCCACGTACACTGTGCAAAGGCTGGGGAAGGGAAGAGAAGGCCAGCGGAAAGACTGGGAGCCCACGGTGGCGGTCCAGGGACTCCCGGAGTGGGTTCCGCCGGTGCCTCTCAGTGACTGGGAGGAGCCAGGCCGCACGTACACGGTGTGGGTCACGGGATAGAAAGCGTCACACCCGCGTGGGAGCGGGGAGACGTGAAGTTCTGGCTGAAGCGGTTTACCTTCACATTGCTCCTAATTGGCAAGAAGCAGCCGGAGCAATCCCCACCCCGTCCCGCATCCTGTGGGAGTGAGATGGTCAAGTCAGCGGGGGATGTAGGGCAGATTAGAAGGACATAAAAACTCCAGGCCGAACCCCAGATGGCTGGCCTTGTAAAGTCATCACACGCTTCTCTGGCTGATGACTGTAAGACCATCGCCTGCTTATCGTGTACCCAGTGCTTGGAGAAATGTGCCCCACTGTACCTTATGAATGTGCTACTCGGGCCTCCTGTGTGCTGCCCTTGTCCCCTTCCCAGAAACGAAGGCTAAGACCTGACTGGCCCGGCCCACGTGGATCAACAAAACAGCCCGCCCTGCAGGTGTGGGCGCATCTCACGCTCACCGGGCGTCCCACCTGGGACCCCCTATCTTGCAGCTCACTCTACCGTTAAGATAGCTCTGCTTCCGCTCCTGCCTCACTTGTCACCCTTTAAATAAGCGCTTGCCTCTCCCTGTATCAGTCCTGACTCCCGCATTTCTCACCGAGAGCCTCACTTCTTCTCCATTATTTGCTGGGGTGAGGGCGAGGACCTGAAGAGAGGCTGAGGGTCATTTCGGGGGACTCCCATCCCCCCAACAGACTCCCACCCACCGGAGGCGACAGCAAGGGGACCAAGAGTTGGAGGGAGCGGGGAGGGAGGGGAAGGGTGGTGGATGAAAAACAAGAGAGTAAAACAGGGTGAAGCTGTGTTATGCACGTGTACCGGTTCCCCACGATAATTGGAATCACGTACTGCAAACGCGTGCTAATTAAAAGGGAGTTTGGTGACAGACACTGTTGCACTTGCTTTAACAAGCAAGAAAGCCAGGACTCTTGGGGTTGCCTGGTCAGGGAGGCAGAGCTGGAGTGAAATGGGTGCTTACTGCACTGGGGGACAGTGAGGGGAGCTCAGCAGTGTGGCTGGGAGATGTTGTGACACTGACGCCCCCATTCCCCACGCCCCCTCCTGGGACCTCCGACACAGCTCCTCAGGTGGCCCATCTCTTGCACCCTCTGCCAACAGGGTGCAATCCAGGGCCCAATCACGGGGGAGCCGTGACTCAGTGGATCCAAGTGGCCTGGGTGTCAAACTCCTAAACCACCTTCAGCCAGAACTTTACGTCTCCCCGCTCCCACCCGGGTGTGACGCTTTCTATCCCGTGACCCACACCGTGTACGTGCGGCCTGGCTCCTCCCAGTC
>NW_022970297.1:0-237 GCF_012274545.1 Fukomys damarensis
TAACAAATAGAGATAAGGTTCTGCTGAACATATTTTCTTCAGAATGTTTATCATAAATGAATGTTGGATTCTGTTAAAATTTTTCTCTGTATGTATTGAGATGATCCTGTAATTTTTGTCCATGTTTCAGTTGATGTGATATATGACATTTATTGTTTTGTATATGTTGTACTGTCCTTGCATCTCTGGAATGAAGCCTTTTGGTCATGATATATGATCTTTTTAATGCTTTGTTGC
>NW_022970298.1:0-326 GCF_012274545.1 Fukomys damarensis
AGTGCTATCTGATGGCTGTAATCCTCTGTCTAATTAACGGAAACACAGGAAATGGGAGACATGTGTGGTGAAGTATAGAACAGTGCAATGCCATGTAAAGAAGTCACAAGAAAATGAAGACCGGGGATGTGAAGTGGAGGCAGCCAGGACAATAGGAACTTTTGGATATGAGTAAAGAAGGAGAGTTTGGTGGGCACCTGCTCTTGCAGGGGTTCAGTGGGAACAAGGGATTGCACAGTGGGCTTGTAGTGGTTCACAGAGTCCTGCCACATAAGAAACAGACTGGGCATTTGGAAGAGAGATACAAGGAATGGGGGGAGCTAACA
>NW_022970299.1:0-442 GCF_012274545.1 Fukomys damarensis
CTGTGTGATTCAATTTTCTTGTCTCTAAAAGAATGAAGTGAATTAATATACACAAAACATTTTAAAAAACATGAACACAAATAATATGATTATTCAAGTGTTAGTTATTTCCTTATAGTGGGCCTCTCTTGATCAACATTTTTACAACACTGAAGAAAAGCATTTCATGTCTTTATTTTATTTATTTATTGTTTCTGGTACTGGGGATCAAACTTGGGACCTTATGCTTGAGAAGAACCACTGAGCTAAATCCCCAGCCCATTTCATGTCATTTTAATACACATTTTTAAAAATAAAAATAAAGCTGTAAAAATAAAACAGGATTCTTTGAAAACTGTGCTCGAAGCTACTTACATAGCTTTCATTTGCTCTGTTGCAGTCCAATGTATAATGCAGAGAGCTTGGCAAATAAATATGCTTTGATGCCTTGTAGGAGCCTTTT
>NW_022970300.1:0-1253 GCF_012274545.1 Fukomys damarensis
TTTCATTACGTTTTCTTCATGCAAGCTAACATTTATATATAGTGTTTTACATAACATTTATATAGTTTTAACATTTTATAACTAAATTTTTAAGTTTTACCAAATTTATTTTACTTTTTGAAGCATCAATAATCACCCCTAATAAAAGAAAAATCTCCATTATTCATCAGTACGTTTGAAAGAAAACGCACAACTTTCAATGGCATTATAAGTCTTTTTTCTAAATTGCCAAATGAACACCATGCTTTGCAGCTCTCACTCTTTATTCTTGTTCTTCAGTCTCTCTCCCAGTCAAAGCGAGGACCAATGTATTTCTGTCTTAATGGAATTGCCATTCCTAAAGTTTTATATGCATCAAAGAATAGAGAGCGAGTGAGTGCTTCTATGAAAGTTTATCTGCTTAACAAAATAACTCCGATTTTATGCACTGTCTTCCAATCTGTGTGTTTGAGATTTAAATATAGTACCATGTGCTGATTAGGATGTGAAAAAACTAGAGCCCTCAAAATTGGTGATGACATTGAGATATTTCATACTTAGTCTACTAAGAACTTAATAGATTCTGAAATTGCCAAAAGAAAGCCATCATATGATTTCTCTCATTAAGTAATTCACTAGGAGTGTTGAAACTACACTTTAACACAAAATCATGCAATCTAACTTTCCTATAAAAATCCTGAGTTATAACCACAATTTAGCAATTAAGTCTGTGCATGCATAAAAGCTGGTCAAAATAATGACTGGTATATCCACATTGGGATATTATTCACATATAAAAGAGAATGTGTTAATATCGTATTACTGCTTGGATATACTTTCAAAAATATGGTAACAGACACAAAGAAATGGACTGTGTAATACTGGGGACTTAGAGTATCTACATTATCCATTTCCGTGCACACAGAAAATAGAGCTACATCTTCCAGGGTGTGTGAGGATGGGATAGGGTTAGATAATTAATAACTGGAAATAGATACAAATTTTCCTGTGATGATGAACACACCAGATAAGGATTGCTATGGGAGAGCTACACCATTTAATATGGAAAACAACATTCAATTGTATACTCATAATTTCATCTTTTATTATGTGGGTGAAATCCAATGCAAATTGCCATTCCAAAACATATAAACCAAAAGCAGTAATGTATCACAAGATTCTAGAGAAAACAAGTGGTCCAAAAACAAAATTGAACAGTATAGAATTTATAGTAAAATTACAGTCATATTGAAACCATGCATACATATATAAAC
>NW_022970301.1:0-2504 GCF_012274545.1 Fukomys damarensis
ATACAGAAATGAAAATGAATGCAATAGAAATAAAATTGTTAATAATAGCAACAGAAAATATAAGCTAGCAAAGCATAACATTGGCATGTCTTGAATGACATTAATCAAATACCTGAAATAATCTGAATAAAGAAATGTACTATGTTAATAAGTAAAATATTATAAAGAAAAAATTGTTTTCAAAACTAATCTACACATTCAGTAAAGTTCTTATCATACTTCTCTCAAATATGAAATTTAAACTTACTTTAAAACTCATATAACAGAAAATGTCTAATATTTTAAGGTATAATATATAAAAATGGCAAAGAATAAAGTATGTATTACATGAGCTATAGCAAAAAATGTAGATAAATATGTTGAAGAAAAAATTTTAAATTTACTAATAAAGAAGATAAAAATATAAAGAAATAAGCTAGTTAATGGCAAAGAAAAACTATCATAAAAATATCAACTGTCCCAAAACTTAGCATATAAATTCAATAAAATTCCCATGAAAATTTTGGTAAACTATTTTAGGAAGTCTGAAAAGTTAATTCTAAATCTGTTTGTGGTTTAATAATGAAGACATAATGGCTTCTCCTGCTACTCAAACACTTTCCTGAGAACTTTAAATGTAACTTCTTAATACTGATAACAACATGTAAAATGTAAGTTCTACTAGCATCGCTATTTTATATATGAGAAATGGAGGCACAAAGAGATATAAAACACACCCAGGTTTACTCAAATAGTAATAGAAAAATCGAAATTCTTTTCCAAATGCCTCCCCTGTCTATACCTTTAGCCACTGTCAAGTGAACCAAACAAAGCCAGCTGCCTTGACCTTCCTTGCTGCTGGGCCATTATGTTCTAGTCAGTCTGCATGTGAACCACCAGGGAGAAGCTGTGAACATGCTCTCTGTGGACACTTTCAGAGCTGGAGGCCATGCCCTCACTCAGCTAGCAGGGCTGGTCTCTAAACATGCTTTAAGGTAACCCTTTATTACCACAAGGAACTTGCATGTCTCCAAACTCATCTTCAAAGACTGGCACTGCTGAAATGTCCTATGTTCTTTATGAGCATGGTTTTGGAGCTGATACCTCTGTTGACCTTGAAGAAATTGGGCATGTCTGGGGACAGTACTGCTGGACTTCATGGGCTGAGGAACATTGAAGCTGCAGAAATGTTATTGTTTTCTTCAAGCTTAAAGGCCGTGTTTCTCAATGTGGAACAAAACAATGTTAACGTTGTTCTGTTTGAGAATGATAGACTAGTTAAAGACAGAGAGATATTGTGAAAAGGGTAGGAGCCATTGTGGACATTCCGGTGGGCAAGATGCTATTGGATCATGTCATAGATGTCCTTGGTAAGGCCACTGATGAAGAAAGTCCAGTTGGTTCCAAGATCTGTAGACAATTTGACCTGGAAAGCCTTACAATGATTCTTCAAACCTCTTTAGGGGAACCCATGCATACTGGCAGACTGGTAAAGCTGTGAGCAGCTTGGTGCTGACTGTTTGTGGTCAGCATAAGTCCATTATTGGTGACAGACTGGCTGGCGAGACCTTGATTGATACAGACACAATCAATAACCAGAAGTGTTACAATGATGAATCTGAATGGCAAAAATACTGTATCTACATTGCTATTCATCAAAGCAACCCATTATTGCCCAGGTGGTGAAGAGACTCACAGATGCCACGAAAGTACATTTTTGTGCTGTTGGCTACTGCTTCTGATGCTTCAGTACTTGACTCCTACTCCGATTGTTCTGTTAGAGAATATTTTAGAGATAATGACAAACATGCTGTGTCGTCAATGAAAACTTATTCAAATAAGCCATTTGCTTATTGTCAAATATCCCAGTTGTGCCACTGATTCTATGATTATGAGTCCTATCTAAGATATGCATTCTACCTACATTCAAGGCTGTTGGAGAGAGCAGGTAAAATGAATGATTCTTTTGGTGGTGATCTCTTGACTGCTTTACCACTCATGGTAACAGACTGGTGATATTCCAGTAAAAGTCATTTCCATCACTGATGAGCACATCTTCTTGGAAACAGAATTGTTTTATAGAGATATCTGCTGTGCCATTAGCATTGGTCGCATGTTGTTTTTGCCCAAAGCAGGGCTATGAAGCAGGTAGCAGGTGCTGTGAATCTGGATGGCTTGGAATCATGAGGTTGCTGCTTTTTTTGCCAGTTTTCTTCTGATCTCAATTCTATCACTCAACCTCAACAGCTCTTGGGTCACAGTGTGCATCTGCCTAATTTGCTGAAGCAAAGACGGGAGCTTTCTAGGCCCACTGAAGAGCAAGTGGCTACTGTGTGAGTATAAAGGAGTACCCTGATAAACTGGAGCCCAGAAAGACCAGTTTCAGAACACGTTCTTGTCTCATATTATCAGCCAACACCAAGCCCTGTTGGCCAGTATCAGAGCTGATAGGAATATCTCAGACAAGCTAGATGCAAACTGAAAAAGATTGTAACAAATTTCTTGGCTAGATTTGAAACATAAAC
>NW_022970302.1:0-736 GCF_012274545.1 Fukomys damarensis
TTTCCCATCTTATATATTAAAATGTTTTTACTAAGTAACATTACTTAATATTACTAGCTTAAGTACACAGGAAGCAAATGTGGAAACTGACAGGTTAAAATTATATATAAAAAATAAAAATAAATGACAAGTAGAGAAAAGAGAGGAAAGAAAAAGGCCAGAGGGATGAGAAGTATAAAGTAGAGAAAAAATGAAAAGAAGTATTCATGTTAAAAAGTTTGAGAGGTAACATAATGGCATTAGAAAAAACATAAAGCGTAATCATGTTGTAAAGAGATTGAGGAGAATTCTAACATGGGAATGACATGCTGCTTCAGGAATGTGGGATGAAGAAGGGGGAACCCTTATACCAGTCTTGCATGCGCCCTCTCACAAGTGGGCGTGTATTCTCATAGGGTTCATATATTCTCAGGTGTGGAAATTAGAGTCAGTAGTTAAAATCTAGTAGTAGTTTAGAGCCCCTTCTACTACTCACAGTATATTTGTTTCTCTCTATACATATAACTTCCATACAACAAACATGGAACTGCAAACATCTTTGCATGTGTGTCATGATACAGCCATACTGACTACCACAAAAACATTCTTATTTTCTCCAAGGTGAGGTGAGACACATCTCTAGGCAGATTTAGTTATAAATAATCACAGTACAGTATTATGATACTTAAATAATAAATTATAAATCTTAATTTATGATTGTTAATTGTTACCTAAACGCAAAATGTTTTGTAGTACT
>NW_022970303.1:0-264 GCF_012274545.1 Fukomys damarensis
TTGTTTTTTGAGTTTCTTTTTATATTTTCTAGATAGTAGTCCTTTGTCTGAGGAACAGCTGGTAAAACTTTTTTCTCACATTGTGGGTTGTCTCTTAGCTCTGCTTGTGATTTTTCTGGCAGTGCAAAAGCTTTTTAAAAAGATGAAATCCTGGGCCAGGCATTTAGCTCAGTGGTTCTGCTGCCTACCTCACAATTGTAAGGACCCGAGTTTGATCCCCTGTACCAAAAAAAAAAAAAGATGAGGTCCCAGTTGCTGATGCTT
>NW_022970304.1:0-467 GCF_012274545.1 Fukomys damarensis
TCCACCACCTATGTGGAGTACAAATGTATTCCTTTTTGTGTGTAGGTCTCTGCCTGGCAGAGATTGAGACACTGTTGTGAGGCACTTTTAGCACAGAAGACCTTCCGTCCTAAGAGAGTGCCTAGCAGCTCTGAGTCCACACAAGCCTCCAGAACTGTGTATACCTGGGGATAGTTTCAGTTTGACATTAGAACACAAATGCACATTGCAGAGGGCTTCTGCAGTTTAAAGTGCAGTTTTCCCCGGGAAACAGCTTCTCTCGCCGCTTAACCGTTTAAAGCGAAGGCGATCTGTTTCATGAACGTGAAGTACTCCACAGACTAAGGTGCTTCAACTCTGTGAGCTTACAGTGAAGTCCACCTCCTATGTGGAATCCAACTGTATTCCTTCTTGTTTGTAGGTCACTGCCTGGCAGAGGTTGAAACACTGTTGTGAGGCACTTTTAGCAGAGAAGCCCTTCAGGCCTA
>NW_022970305.1:0-232 GCF_012274545.1 Fukomys damarensis
TGCTACTTGGATGCTTCTTTGATGCGCAGGTGTAAGGGGGACCCAGCCATGGGCTGGGCTTTATTGCAGCTCCATCTTTTGAGAAGTTCCTTCAGCAGGTCCTATAACCAACGTGAGTAGGACACTATTGGTCAGGTGTGGGACCCAGCCCACAGGTAGCCTTGTTTTTCTCAGGTGGCCCTGCTTCCCCTACGAGTGGTTGTAGGGCCCAACATGAACAGTCATTTGTCCC
>NW_022970306.1:0-201 GCF_012274545.1 Fukomys damarensis
CCCTGTACAGAGAATAGGAGAAAACAATTCTTACGGCACAAAGAGTTTTCAGTGAAAAGTCAGGTTCTCTGTCTCCCGAGGCCCCAGCTGCGCTTTCTCTGCCCCATCAGCCTCTGCTGTCCCGGCCTCCTGGGGCCTCCATCAGGAGTGCATAGATGCATAGATCAGCATATCTGAAACGCACCCCTGCCTGCTTCATAG
>NW_022970307.1:0-415 GCF_012274545.1 Fukomys damarensis
CATAAAACATTCCTGCTGCACATACTGGGTGAGCATGCTCACTGAAGCAAGGGGGCGCAGGTGACAACGTTTTCAAGAGGGGCAGAGTTAACAGAACATACTTGAGAGGGGTGGAGCTAACAGAACATTCCCGAAAGGTCACAAGTTCAAGTAGTCACAAAACGTTTTGATGTATTGGGCAGGAGCACGGCCCAGCACCACAGACTGTTATATTTCTGGAACAAAACATTGCGTGGAAAAAACACATGGAGGCAAGGCATGGGCCTGTCTATTGTATAGTATTGTTCTATCAAAACAACTAAGGAATTATGAAAAAGCTTGAAAAAGGACCATGACAAGGAAATCAAAGATCTCAACCCTAGCAATAAACCTAGTTAGGTTAAACTTGCCTTACAGATACTATCTCGGATGAAAA
>NW_022970308.1:0-212 GCF_012274545.1 Fukomys damarensis
GGCTGGGGCAGCAGGAAGCTTCTGGGAGACTCAGGAGCTCATGTCCAACTCAGGAGCTGTATTCCTGATTCTTCATGGCTAGATCTGAAGTGCTACAGAGAATAAGATGGAGGAAACAGAAGCAGGGGACAATCTGACAGTAGCTGAGGGTCAGTCAGGGGTCTCTGTGGCCTGATCTAGGGATGATAGACGAAGGGTAAAAGAAACACTCT
>NW_022970309.1:0-223 GCF_012274545.1 Fukomys damarensis
CTTCATTTTATCCCTGTAGGATAGATACCGCGAGTAACCAAAATTCTGAGGAGGGAAGCGCATCGTGGCATCCATGAATCTGACGAGGACCCACAGACAGTCTGCGGCGGGAGCTGCCTGTAACTCCTTCAGATTTATAAGCCCAGGTCTTCGTCCTGGACCACGCGGGCCTCCCCAGTGGAGTGGAACAGACCGGCCGTCCTGTAACCCACCTCACACCCTT
>NW_022970310.1:0-1067 GCF_012274545.1 Fukomys damarensis
GCCACCTGATGCCCTCAAAGGCCCTATACAGGACAACAGAAACACAGCACCCACATATGCCACCTCCTTCCTCACTTCCCACTCACTCCTGGCCTAGCAGCCATCAACCTTCTGAAACTAGTGTTGCTGCCGAATGCAGTAAAAATGACTCAGTTCCCACTGCTCTGCCAGGCTGACCATGGAAACCACTCCCTCGGAGACACAATCCTGCAGGTGGTCTCTGTACTCCCAGCCATTCAGCCTCCGCCTCCGTTGCAGGTGGTTGACGGAGCATTCCTCTGCTCCACCGCTCCTAAACAGATGGCTTTACTGCCTCACAGCTGCAGCTACCATCTGGACGGGAGAGACACAGAACTCAATCCACTGCGCTCCTCTTTTCTCTCTTCTGGACTTTAAGTGCAGAGTTCTAAATGACACCCTTCAATGATCCAAACATCCCTGAACTCAGTCTGTCCATAAATGGATTTTCCCTCTCCCAAACCTCCCAGGCTTCCTCTTACTTAGTAGTAACTAGGTGAATCTGACTTCCCTCTTCCCAGTCCAGAAATTCTTTTGAAAGCTCCAATTGGTTCACCATTTTAGCCAACTCTAGGTTTGTTCTTACCTGGGTATTATTATAAGAACCTCAGTTCTCAGACCACCCTTACATCCCCAAACTGGAAAGACTAGCACTTCTAGTCATAGGACTCACCAGGCTAAAACTAGTCGATGATTCTTCTACCATGTGGCTCCCCAGGCCTGTTATGCCCTACCCCCACCCCATGCACACTCAGCTCCACTCTCCGATGTGAAGTCATAAGTCAAGCTCTCTTACACAGTGTTGGCTGGACCCTCCATGAACTGCTAATCTCAAGTCTGTTATAGCTCATTACCAACAGTCAATATAAAAAAACACTAAGACTGCAGAATACCCTCAAGAACTATGTATGGAACCCTCAGGATATAAAAGCAGAGACATAATACAAAATGAAATATAGACATTCAGCATCCCTCACCTAAAAACCTGAAATCTGAAATGCTCCAACATACGCACCTTTTTGAGCATGAATATGACCCCACGAGTAGAA
>NW_022970311.1:0-214 GCF_012274545.1 Fukomys damarensis
TCCCCACCAACTGTGTGCAAGGGTTCCTTTTTGTCCATTCTCACTGGCACCTGTTCTCTTTAGACTAAAATAACCATTCTTACCTGAGTAGTGTGATATCTCATTGTAATTTTAATTTGCCTTTCCCTAACACTTCGTGATGTTGAACAATTTTCCAGATACCTTTTGGCAATTTTTATGCGAACGGGATAATGTTCAAAATAAACAAGGAATG
>NW_022970312.1:0-207 GCF_012274545.1 Fukomys damarensis
GTTAATTTCTGAAAAAAATTAACTGTAGTAGACACTAGAACTTTGTCAATTCTGTATGCACCTGATTTTTATGGAGTTATTAAAAATGTTTAATCATTCATTCCTTGATTCCCTGTATTGGTTTAACAAATACTCACTTAATGTATACAATATACAAGAAATCGTGTTGGTGCTCAGATTATAAAAAGCTCAAGACATTGCCCCTAC
>NW_022970313.1:0-264 GCF_012274545.1 Fukomys damarensis
CCTGATATAGTTGTGCCCTAGCTTCTGTGTCTCTAATGACCCACAGACATTCTCATCTTCATATCATCAGAGAAACAGCTCATCAAATCAATGGCAATGCTTTACCCCAACTGATATAATCAGAAACACATTAAAATCAAGCAGAACTTGGACACTGACCACCTGTGGTAATCACTAGTCTATCACCCTTAAATCATTTGAATTAAACTGAAATGAAGAAGCAGTCCAGAACATGTCTGCAGTGAACAAAATTTCAACATAGTG
>NW_022970314.1:0-957 GCF_012274545.1 Fukomys damarensis
TAACATGAGTATTTCAAAATACAAAAATAAAACTTCTGAAACTTGAAATGTTAGAATGAGACAGGAGAATATTGATTGGATATTTTTAAAAACTATAATATAAAAAGTTTCTTAAAGCTTTACTATAAGGTTATTGGGAGTATCTAGTCCCAGAATTGGTTATTATTTTTGGTAAAACATGAATTGTTCAATCAGTTCAAGAACTTTAAATACAGTGCACTCAATGGAAGTATGACTTAGAAAATACAGTGCAGTCAGATGTGTTGGCAGTTAATTGCCAGTGTGGGGAATTTAGTGAGACCTTCACTTAGATAGATAGAGAGATGATAGATAGATAGATGATAGATAGATAGATAGATAGATAGATAGATAGATAGATGATACATACATACATACATACATATATACAGGACTGAGGATGTAGCTAATTGGAAAGGCCCTATGATCCACTCCCAGAAACAAAATAACAACAACAAAAAAAAACTGTAATTCTTTAGTAATACAAATTTTAAGAAACAGATTTAAAATTCCTAAAAAAAAAAAGTTTAAACAATCTAGTATAATTTTAGCCTAAAAACAGAGCCAAGAATAAAGCTCTCATAAACTGTTATGATATTAAAATAAAAACCACTTAAAAGAAAAAATATATTTTATGTACTGTAAGTTTTGAAAATAAAAGCACCAAATTTCCATGATAATTATAAAGACTAATAGTATCCATTTTTACATTTATTTAAGCATAGAATTATAAAAGTCATGGTAGTACAGATTTAAAAGTCATAGTAAGGTACACACTTATCCATGTAATCCTTCACCATATTTTCTATTTCCTCTATCGTGAGAAAGTTTTGCCTAATACAATTTTCCTGTCACTATGTATTTTGTAGCCCATTGCTTTGTTTCAGTCCCTGATACCTCAGAGAACTTACCAGTTATTTACCAAAGGTAAAGAAAAAA
>NW_022970315.1:0-1324 GCF_012274545.1 Fukomys damarensis
TGTTTAGGGAAGTTCAGGCCAAGAAACTTAGGGATAACCAGAAACAAAATAACACAACAAAACAATACAGGCAAGAAAGTCTATGAGCGGAAAACGTTCTCCAGAAGCTATAAACTAAATGTTAAAATACACATTTTCCACAAAGGAAAAATACACTTCTTTTTAAAGGCATGATAATTCTAGACAAGACCATGTGTTTTGTTATAACCAACTTTACAAGCAACACCGGACCATTCTTCAGGATGGATGGGCGTTCATCACTCTGCTCTTGGATGGAAGGTGTTGATACATTTTTGGTGGTAGCTTAGCTACACTGTTCTTTAACTCCTTCAGAAGTTTTGGATGAAGCCTATTTGAACTTAGTGATTTATGACCACTTAATTTCTCATGTTTTTTCAATCAGGTCTTTGTTTTGATTTTTCTGACAGTTCCTCCCCTTCCTTCTCTGTACAAAGCGACTCCAGGGCTGATAATTCTTCATGGTGCTGCAGACAGGGCCAGGTACAAAGCACCCATTTAGCCCCTCTGCATGCTCTGCTGGGTCTCAGGATCGCTTCATTCCCAACACAGCCTCATAGATCTTTGTCCCTCACCAGTGGATTTTGATGCACTTATGCCAAAGAGATCACTTTATTCTGGAAGCTCAAGTTTTTAGAAAAGTCCCTAAACATCAGTGTTACAGTCTTTGATCCCCTTGCTGTCCTCCTCCCGGCTCCAGCATCTCTCTTTCGCCCCACAGGACTCAGCCTTGGAACTACTTCATGATAAATTTTAATAATGTACAACCTCATTGATATTCATGCTATCTCTTAAAATGTGCTGCTGTGTCAAAATAACCAGAATAACAGATTTCCCCACCAACAGCCCTGCCCTCCTCCCTGGCTTCCACGACATGCCCTGCTCTTCACAACACGCCTTGGCCATAATGCGAAGCGTATGGCTATGTTTCAGTCTGATAAATCAATCACAATGAAACACAGGTTTCCTATTAACATGTGCCAATCACTCCGTGGTCACCTACCAACACTTGTGCATGGTAACCTAGTGTATCCCTCTTTCTATAAATAAAACAATGTGTCTCCCTCACTTCTCTAACCATTCACTATAACACCTAGTGTCACAAAACCAAGCAGCAGCGAGCTTTCTCTTACTCCTTCCAGACTGAATAAATCAACTGAATAGTTTTGTTTTACCACCGATCCTCTTTTGCAACAAACCATGGAAGAACCACCACATTCTTAGGATAACTGAAAAAAGTGCAAATCTTTGAGCAAAATCTTAAAGCAACATAGTAAAAAAAAAAAAAAAAAAAAATCACATATCC
>NW_022970316.1:0-569 GCF_012274545.1 Fukomys damarensis
ATGCTAGTTAGGTATTATAACTTGAAGTTCAGGATTGTGATACCCTCCATCATGCCCTGGGTCATTTCTGGTTCAATAGGAATTTTAGGATTGACTTCGCCAGTTCTGTAAGGAATGCTATTGTGTTTTGATTGGAATTGCATTTAATTTAAATAACAGTTTTGGAAGTATAGGCACTTTAACTTTATTGGTCTGACAATCCAGGAGCAAGGAATATCTTTCCATTTTATCTTATTTTTTACTACTAAATTTTTTTGGTAGATGTGTTTCCTGTCCTTCATTGGATTAATTCTTAAATATTTTATTTTTCTTAGTGCTATAGTGAAGGGTATTGTTTTCTTAATTTTTCTATCAGTGAGTTTGTTATTGGTGTACAGGACCGCTATTGATTGTTGAATGTTGACTTTATACACTGCTAAACTGTTAAATTTGAATACTAGTTCTATAGTTCTAGGAGACTTTTGGTGTAGTTCTGGTGCTTCTATATAGAGAGGATCATGTCATCACCAAATAATGATAATCAAACTCCTTTCTTCCATGTCCCTCTTATCTTTCTTTCTTTTTTTTTT
>NW_022970317.1:0-229 GCF_012274545.1 Fukomys damarensis
AGCACAGTGTTCTTAGAAGGAAAATGGGGGAACTGAAGAGAGAGAAGGAATGAGATGCTGAATTGTGGGAAGGAAGAGTCGGAGGGAGAAAATACACCACACAAATGAAAGCTCTCCTACGGCAAACACTCCTGATCCTTCTTCTTTTTCTCCTCACCTTTCCCTGTGCATTCCCTTTCTCTTCCTCTTGGACACAACTGTGTTTTCTTCTCCCATCTTCTTACAGGGC
>NW_022970318.1:0-283 GCF_012274545.1 Fukomys damarensis
AGCAGAGAAGCCCTTCAGGCCTAAGAGAGTGCCTAGCAGCTCTGAGTGCACACAAGCCTTCAGGACTCTATATTTGGGGATAGGTTCAGTTTGACGTTAGAACCCAAACGCACTTTGCAGAGGGCTTCTGCGGTTGAAAGTGCAGGTTTCCCTGGGAAACAGCTTCTCTCGCCGCTTAGACGTTTCAAGCGAAAGCAGTCAGTTTCTTGAATATGAAGTACTCCACAGAGAATGGTGCTTCAACTCTGTGAGTTTTCCAGTGAATTCCACCTCTTATGTGGAG
>NW_022970319.1:0-329 GCF_012274545.1 Fukomys damarensis
TTGCAATGGTTTGATTTACAAGTTTTCAAATTTAAAATGGTATGAAAGGCATTCAGTAGAAACTATACTTTGAATTTTGATCTTTTCCTCGATAAGTAATGTGCAGTACTGTTGATTCTGGTGAACAAGAGTGAGCTACAGCTTCCTGTCACCCATGGCTGCATGGGAGTAAACAATTCGATACTGTCCAGTGTATATTTTGCTGAGTTATGACGTTCAGTGGGTCACACACATGCAATGTATTTGCAACTTGCAATATTTTCCACTTATGATGGGTTTATCAAGGTGTTAGCCAGGCATCTGGCAAGGAGCTCTTAATCTGATATGTA
>NW_022970320.1:0-297 GCF_012274545.1 Fukomys damarensis
CTTAAAGTAAGAGTGATTTGGATTTTACTTTAAGAACTAATACCTGGCTCATAGGTCAGAAAACTATATTATGTTAAAAAATATTTATAGCTTTACTTTTGTATTTAAATCAACTTCCTTCTCGCTCAATAAAATGTAATTTTTCTACCTGATAACTCATAATGGTCAGGAATTTTTTCTCCTGAGATTTCCAACTAACTATAGCATGTTTTAACAATAATCTTCTTGGCTGAGGATTTAGCTCAGCGTTTCTGGTGCCTGCCTTGCAAGTGCAAGGTCCCAAGTTTGATACCGGTA
>NW_022970321.1:0-219 GCF_012274545.1 Fukomys damarensis
CAAATCTAAAGCAAATAGGTGTGAGTTTATAATTGTACCACCTTATATTGTAATCTTGTAATGGCGATAAATAAAACTTTAATGTAGCTTCAGTGTTTTATTTATTTATTTACTTCTTTATTTATTTTTGGTGGTGGTGTTGGTACTGGGGATTCAACTCAGGACTGTGTGCTTGTGAGGCAGGGGGCAGTGCCACTGAGCTAAATTCCTGGCTAGCTT
>NW_022970322.1:0-516 GCF_012274545.1 Fukomys damarensis
CAGTGTTCCCTGTGCACCTTCGCCATCAGTGCTGTTTCTGTCTGCAGCTCAAGCAACCTCTGCCTGGCTTCTCCTCGCTAGACACTGTTAACGGCAGGACCTGTCACACTCTGCAGTGTCCCAGGCCCCAAGGACTGCACAGCAGGCTGCAGCTGCCGGTGCCTTTGATGCTGGTGCTTTTGTCCCAGAGCATCTCAGAGAACGGGGCTCCAAATGCGGGTGAGGAAGGCTTTCCTGCTCATCTCTGAGCTCAGGCTTCTATCCAATGTTCTATCTTCCGTTAAGTCCCGGCTCCAGGTACACTCCTTCAGGAAGCAGGCCTTCTCCTTCTGCTGAGCCTCACATCTTCTTTTACATCTCGTACTGCATATAAATTGCATAATAGTTAACTTCTATCACGTTATTATGTTACATCTGCATTATAGACACATGATGCTGTGGTCTTTTCTAAGGGGAGTGAAAGATCATCGTTTGTATGACTATTAGGAAACACTCAAGTGTTCAGCAGTCAAAGAA
>NW_022970323.1:0-500 GCF_012274545.1 Fukomys damarensis
AGATTGTCTCAGTCTGTTATGTTTACTTTCAATAGAGTATTTAATCTCCTGGATATCTGTTTGAATCTTTTTTATGGATTCCATTTCTTTCCTATGTTGTGCATTCATGGTTTCCATTGTTTTCCTATTTGGAGCATTAATGGCTTTTATCATGGTCCTGAACTAATGTATTTTTTATCTGTTTCTCTTCTAGAGAATCTAATCATGTCTTTCATTCTGCTCACCATCTCTGTAGTTATCTCAGAAATTGTTTCTGTTTTGAATTTTTCTAGAGACTCATTCATCTGTTTTGTTAGTTCCTGTGCTACCAGTTCAGGTTGTCTAGGTGGTTGATTATCAGACTTTTCCACCTCAATTCATTCAGACTTTGCCTTTGATGAACAGGCAGCTTTTGTTTGTGCTTGAGCCTGGCTTGAATATCTTCTCACTTCTACTTTTGTTGTTGGTATTGTCCTTGGTTTAATTCCTGGCTTAATACTTCAATCTTCCTGTTATAGCTC
>NW_022970324.1:0-365 GCF_012274545.1 Fukomys damarensis
ATCAATTTTAGAAAGGGCAATAAATTTTGTGGAAACATCAGCAAGATGATTTCCAAAAGACAAAGGACCGGGTAAAACAGTATGTGCTCGAATACGTCCAATAAAACAAGAAAGAGAATGAGCATGAATATAATTTTGTACTTGAATAAAAAGTTGTTGAATCTCTAAATTACTGGTATTAATACAGGCCACAGTTTCTAAAGAAGGAAGGGCTTTAGCCAAATACTGACTATCAGTATATAGATTTAAGAAACATGGGCAAATACCTGAAAAACAAAAAGAATGGCACGCAATTCAACTACTTGTGCCAAAGTGGCAGGTGTTGAGAAAACCTTTTCATGACCATTAATAACATAAACAGCTTT
>NW_022970325.1:0-249 GCF_012274545.1 Fukomys damarensis
TTCCCATTCTCCACAGCAGCCGCCTGTGTGCTGTCCCAAGACCACCCAGAGGCAAAGGGAGACTGCCCCAGAGAGTTCTGCAGGTCCGAGGCCCGAGGTTTCACAGTAGCGACCACTGCCGACTTTCCTCTTTCCAGGGAACCCCTTCTGAGGGCTGCCGGGTCCGCGGGGACGCCCCGTCCACGAAGCTGCACACGCGTGCTCTCTGCCGTGGGGACATTGCCATCTGCGGACACCACAAAGCCCATC
>NW_022970326.1:0-282 GCF_012274545.1 Fukomys damarensis
CTTTTCCCTTATTTCCTTTCCCCTACTTACTTTTTAAAAAACGTTTCAAAACATTTATTTTTGGCTCATTAGTGCAACCACAGAACAAGATTCCTGATTAAGCACAAAAATTAAATATGAAATGCTTCCCAAATTTGCGTGTCATCCTTGCGCACGGGCCATGCTAATCTCTGTATCATTCCAATTTTAATATATGTGCTGCCAAGGCGAGCACAGCATCCTTACTCTTAAGGAACTTGTGGAATTGGTGATTTGATCCCTAGGACCTCATGAAATTCACAG
>NW_022970327.1:0-1292 GCF_012274545.1 Fukomys damarensis
ATGCCGCCTCTGCACGTTCAGCGAGTGCCTGCTGACTTTCTCTCTTTTCTTTTTCTTATTTTTGGATGGCTGAAAAACACTGAGAAGTTCAGTTTCCCTTTAAAGTTCTCAAGAATGACCAACTTTTTCAATCAAGTTGAGTCTATTATTACCTGCTAATGAATATTGTCCAAGAGTCCAAGAGCGTGCAGGGGGAAGTACAGCCTTCTCACAGGAGAATATGGAATCAGCTTCTCACCAGTCACTGCTGGTCTAAATAGCTTATAACCATTTCAATGCCTAGTTGTTTTGGAGCTTTATGATCTGTCCTCCATTACTTCCTAACTGCCCTCAAAACTTAATCCTCCACGAAGAAGCATCTAGGTAAATGTGAAATACTAATTTGTTTGATGTAAAACTTGACTAGCTCTAAAGGAGGCTGTGGGGATTGATGACATTTTTACTTCCAGTTGTCACATGACAATAGGGCTAAGAACTGATTTGTCTAAGAGAGTGTGCTCATCAGGCGTGAGCAAGATACAAAGAGTAGAGTTCGTGTTGCACAAAATGAACTGCTCATTTCTTTTCCATTTCACTGATAAGGTATTCTTTGAGTTTGGAGCAGCTGGGATGAGAACAATGGATGTTTCCAACCTGTGCTTAACTTCTGTTCTAGAACTCTATAAGGTAGAGGTTGTTCTTTCTCTCGCCCTGCCCAACCCTTGACAAAGCTAGGGCACAGAGGGGCAATCTGAAAGACACACTTGATTTTCTTTAAACATATTTCTGTTTCTACCCAGAAATATTTCAGGGAATATTCTACTGACTATTTGATTTTTATCATCAAATTCACATAATTCATACAAATTATTTTATTGCTGTAAGTGTGTGTGTGTGTGTGTGTTGAGGATAGTATAGTTAACACAAGGCCCACTTAAAGAGATCTGTTTTATGCTGTCTAAAATCTCACTGATGAAAAGTGACTGTCAATGATTTACAGTGCACAGGTACACTGACTCTACTGCCGCTGATATGAAAATTAAACTCTTTTTTTGCAATTAATGGTGTGTACTAGAAAGCCTTTCAGTTCTATATATTTTCTTATGACCCTTTTCATGAGGCAAAACAATAGCATCCTTTGAAACATAAGCCTTTTTTTATTGGTTTGTTTGTTTTTCTTTGGGTATACCAACTCCCTTTTGCTCTGTTTCTTGTACCTGGATTTCAATTAGTTTATTCATTTTTTTTTCCTTATTAAGTTTATTGGTACATTTTAGGTATACAGTACAGTTACATTCATCATTGGGATCTTG
>NW_022970328.1:0-253 GCF_012274545.1 Fukomys damarensis
GGTTAAGGATGCCATGTCACCCTCTGCCTTCCACACAGGGAAGGTCAGAGTAGAGGAGATGCAAGAGGTAGACAGTGTCCTCCAGCCTGGTAGGAGCAGCAGACTGGAGGGGGGAGTGCGGGGCAGAATCCTTCATTTCAGGGCTCTGCTCCTAAGGTATGTGTCTTGGTTACTTTTCTTGTTGTTGGGCCAAAATTCCTGGTACCCACAAGTTAAAAGAAGAAAAGTTTATTTTAGCTCAGTGTCTGTAGAG
>NW_022970329.1:0-239 GCF_012274545.1 Fukomys damarensis
AAATAGACTTTGGAAAAAGAGGAAGTGATCAGATTTCCAAAAGTGCAATGACAGAGAGGTGATAATGAGAAGAACAGAGAAACAGCATTGTGACCCCTCCATCTTTCTGAGGACTGAGAGACAGACAGAGCGGAGTGTTTGTGTATGTATAAACAGAGATACAACACACACCCTCACTTGACACTTTGTACTTTTGAAGACAGTGAAGCAAATACATTTGCTCTCTAATTTTCTCTATT
>NW_022970330.1:0-204 GCF_012274545.1 Fukomys damarensis
GGAACAGAAAATACTGAAGCGTTACGTGCGTGAGCAAGTCCCTGACGATAAATGTGGTCATTACACACCTCAGACACGCACTCATAAAAATAAATGAAGTTTGAAAATTACCACACACACACACAGTAAATCAGGAAAGAAAATGTTTTAATGTAAGCCAAGTCTGGGATGTGCTTTCATGCCATCTTCCAGTAACATCTCACC
>NW_022970331.1:0-541 GCF_012274545.1 Fukomys damarensis
ATCCTCCTGCCTCAGTCTCCCAAGTGCTGGGATTACAGGCGTGCGCCACCACACCCAGCCAAAAAAAAAGTTTTAAAAGACAGGGTGGGGGTGAATATAGCTCAGGGTAAAAGCTCTGGATTCAATCAGTGATACTGCAGGAAAAAAGAAAAAACAAATTCTCAGCTATCAAACTGACCCTAAAAGTTTAAGTGTTAGTAGACATGTGGACAAAGAACGTGGGGAAAAAGGCCCTTTGTTGCAGCCACCACTTCTGAGTGCAAAAGTCAGCATCTGTCAAAAACAAAAACACACATACCTTATGGCCAGTGATTGTACTTCACAGTATCTGCTCTAAAAATACTGTGCACAGGAACATTTGAAATTATGCAAACAGGCCTAAAAAGGAGACAGATTAAATATTATGGAAAAATGTATCATTGTTACAAAGAATAAACTAGAGGGTGAAGGGAAGGCAGGGGTACGAGGGAAAAAATAAGAACCAAGATACATCATATAAAGGCCCAAGAGCCCAGTGATGATTGTAACTGTACTGTATGCC
>NW_022970332.1:0-312 GCF_012274545.1 Fukomys damarensis
TTCTATTTCACAATCTTATATATGAAACTGCATTGTTAGGGACCTGATGCCGCCATTATGGGCAGCCTTTTCTGGGTTCTTCATGCCTCCATGCAACTATCTTTTAAGTTTCCTTAACCCAAGGCCACTATTGTTTAGAGCAATGAAATAGCTTCTGCAAGGCTAATTCCGTAAAAGGCAACATGGCTTGTGACAGGTTAAAAGTAGCCCGCTTATTCACAGATGTGCAATAGCCCAACCCTAAACCAATAAAAGGACCATCCCTTCTTTGTTCTCACTCTGATCTGCTCTGCTGAACAAAGTCTACTGTGG
>NW_022970333.1:0-227 GCF_012274545.1 Fukomys damarensis
TTTATGGAGCAGAGCTATGAGGTGAGGCAGGTTCAAGATGGGACAAAACTATAAGACCCAATGGAAAACTATAAGGTGATTATGAGGTGGGACAAAACCATGACTGACCAATAAGATTACAAGTACAGTCACCCCAATAATATTGATTAAATTAAATGGGGATCGAATGGGAAAACAAGTCACATACATGGAATTTTCCATTTAGAATATCAATCACTGTGATCTAT
>NW_022970334.1:0-290 GCF_012274545.1 Fukomys damarensis
ACAACTGTAGTCCTTTTTGTTTGTAGGTCTCTGACTGGCAGAGATTGAAACACTGTTGTAAGGAACTTTTAGCAGAGAAGCCCTTCAGGCCTAAGAGAGTGCCTTGCAGCTCTGAGTGCACAGAAGCCTCCAGAACTCTGTATACTTGGGGATAGCTTCAGTTTGACGTTAGAACCCAAACGCACTTTGCCCAGGGCTTCTGCGGTTTAAACTGCAGTTTTTTCCCTGGAAACAGCTTCTCTCACCGCTTAGCCGTTTAAAGCGAATGCGGTCAGTTTCATGAATGTGAA
>NW_022970335.1:0-326 GCF_012274545.1 Fukomys damarensis
CGCCATTCTGAACACTGAAGGTCATATGAACGGGGGCCCCCCGCCCCCTGACATGTACACGATTCGACCCAGGGCGTGGAATGGGGATCCTGTCCCGTCTCCTTCATCGAGCTCTCACCCTACTCTGTGGCCGGGCCCTACCCACTAGAAGGGCGGTGCCATGTGCAGGTCCTTGGGAATGCCCAGTGCATCCCACCTTCGTGAAAGCCACTGCCCTCACCTTCCTGCTGACACACAGACTACCCGGTAGGCGAAAAACTTCTGGATCACGCTCACCAACCCTAACCTTAACCCGAAGCCACCACCTGATTCCTAAGCTCCCAGGA
>NW_022970336.1:0-218 GCF_012274545.1 Fukomys damarensis
TTATATTTCCTTTCCAATGAGAAAGAATGTAAAACACTTTCCAAGACAACTACAATGCAATATAACTAAGATATAATCAAAGTAAAATTGCTCAGTTTCAGGAAATTCAGGGCATTTTGGAAAACCACAGAGAAAAGTCAGGAATAAAGTTACTATTAGGGACCTGATGCCGCTATCACAGGCTGCATTTCCCTGGTGCTTCTTGGCTTTTAAAATAA
>NW_022970337.1:0-1745 GCF_012274545.1 Fukomys damarensis
CTACTCTATTAGCTACTTTGAAATATTCAATTGGTTATTGTCAACCATAGTCAACTTACTGTGCTATAGAACATTAGAAGTTATTCACGCTATCCATCTTTATCCTTGTACCTGTTACCCATCTTCCCTTTTCCCACATACTTCCCAGTGCCTGGTGTCTTTTGGTTGAAGAATTGAATCATTTATTTACATTCAAGATAATGATTGATAAGAAATTACTACTACCTTTAGATCCAAATTTTTAACTGTTTTATAGGTTATTTCTTCTTTTCTTTGTAGCTAAGTGCTTTTCTCTAGAGATGTATTTTGATGTATTTTGATTTAATTTGTGTAAATCTACTATAAGATTTTGCTTTGTGGTTCTCATAAGTCTAACATAAAATATCTTAAAATAGGTTATCCATTATGATGACAAAAAAATTCAACCCTTTTATACCAGTCCCACAATATTTGAATTTTTATGTCACAATTCACATCTTTTATATTTCCTATGTCTTAACAAATTAGTTAGGTATTCATGTTTTTCTTCTAACTTTCATACCAAAGATAAACAATTTGCAACTTGCCATTACTCTAATACTCTGGAGTATGAAGGGTATTCTGAATTTGACTATGTACTTTTACCATTTTTATTTTTTTAGATATTTTTGTGTGTCTCACTTGCATTCTTTCATTTCATATTAAGAAATTCTGTTTAGTATTTTTTTGTCAGATTGGCCTGATAGGGAAAAACTCAGATTTTGTTGTCCGGGGAAGTCTTTATCTCTTTGTTTCTGAGGATAGCTTCACAAGGTATAAAATTTTTTGCTGACAACTTATTTTTCTTTTCCTTCAACATTTTTACTGAATGAACCTATTCTTTCCTGGCTTATAAAGTGTCTGCTGAGAATCTACAACTAGCTATAACACAAGACATTTACATGTTATTTGTTTCTATTCTTCTGTAGCATCCGCTCTTTGATTTTTGATGATTTAATTACAATGGATCTTAAAGGTGATCTTATTTGGTCTGAAAATGTTTAGACTTCTGGCTTTCCTCTGCCTGGATAGCTATATATTTCTTTAGACTTGGAAAGTTTTGGGATTTTTAAAAAAATAAACTATGTACCTCTGTATTCATTTTTCTTTTAAAAATCCTATTAATTTATTTGCTTCTTGATATTGCTCCATAAATTCCATAAACTTTCTACATTTATTTTCTTTTTCATTTAGTTATTTCTTTCTACTTTCTTGAAGTTTTCTGGGCTTCCTTGAAACCATTATTTATGAAATCTTATCAGGTAGACCATACCTCTCCATTTCTTCACTGGAACTTTATATCGATCATTCAGTAATACCGTGTTTTTCACATTGTTCTTGATCCTTCTGACTGCGCATCTATGCCTGTGTATTTAAGGAAGTAGGTGTCTTTCCAGTCTTTACATGCTGACTTGGTCTGCGAATGTCCTGTGGCAGGCACAACATCGAGGCACAGGAGAAGCTCAGGGCTGTCACTGGACTGAAGCCTGCTTCCTTTGAGGGCTTCTGAAGCTGGGGCTACCAACAGTGGCCCAACAGTGGAACAATCTGGAGTTTCAAGGCAAAGTCCTATACTTACTTCCTTCTCTTTCACTAATTAAAGTGTTTTGTTTTTGTTTTTGTTGTTTTGTTTTTTGAGACAAGATTTCACTAAGTCGCTAAGTTATTCAGGCTAGATTTCACTGTAACCTCCCAGGATGCTGGGATTATAGGCATGGACCACCACA
>NW_022970338.1:0-203 GCF_012274545.1 Fukomys damarensis
CTACTAAATTCCTTCGTATAGGAAAGCCGCACAGCAACTGGGGGACAGATGGGCTCATCGCCAAATCTGAGGGACTGGACGGGACGCATCTAGAATCCGAAACCTTGTGGACCATGTGGGCCCTGTGTGTTAATCGTTCGGTTTGTCATGGGTAGGAAATGAATGTCGAGGTGTTCGGAGTTGTCCCGTCAGCTGACTGAGGA
>NW_022970339.1:0-738 GCF_012274545.1 Fukomys damarensis
CCTTCAGTGTGTAGAGTGAAAAGGAGCTGATCACTTACAGTGTCTGCAGGGTGAACCAGAACTAGGAGGTCAGCTACGTTAAGGACAAAAAATGTCACAGACATATTACCTGTGTGGATGGCACTAAGGCCACAAGGGGACTTGTGACAGAAGTCACATTGCCACTAATAATGGTGTTATTATATGAGGCTATTTGGCCTGTAAGGCAGTAGATAATGTGATATTTTCAAGCAAGGAACAGATTAAAAAAATGTTTATTACTGTATAGCATTTACTAGGTTGGTAGAGCTTCCCTACAGTAAGTAGAACACAGGTCTTAGCAATTGGTGGTTCAGGAAGCTACCCTTAGTTTGATACGTTTGTAGTAGTATTAGGAGAATCAATGTCAAAAAGTGAATAAATTTAGATACCTATACGGTGGTTTTATTTTCCAAGTCGAAATAGGAAAATATCTTTTTGATTAGGGTAAGAGGGTCTTTTCCTAGACAGAACTGTAGAAGATAAAGTGTAAATGGAGAAGTACTGCAATCTCAAGAGTATTTCAGTGATTTGTGTTTCTGAGTCAGAATATTTGAAATAGACATTGCTAGAAAATCCAGGAAGCATGGTCCTCAAAAATATACATAACAGGCCGGGGATTTAGCTCAGTGGCACCACACCTGCCTTGCAAGTAAGTACAAGGTCCTGAGTTTGATACCTGGTATGTGTGTGTTTGTGTGTGTGTGTGTGTGTGTGTGT
>NW_022970340.1:0-200 GCF_012274545.1 Fukomys damarensis
TTATTTTTAAATTTTTATTAGTATGTATTAGCACTATGTAATGATTACATTCATTGAGGGACAACCATACATATACACAACATATCTTAATTCCTTTATTCATCACTTTCCTCTCTTTTCTATCACTTGGTCCCTTGCCTTTTGCAAAAGCTCTATATTCCTGTTCCCTAATATCTTCATTTTAATTATTATTTACATTT
>NW_022970341.1:0-383 GCF_012274545.1 Fukomys damarensis
GAGTGTTTGTCAGGAATGAGCATGCGCAATTCTATTTATCCATGAATATACGATCATTTCATTGAACTATAACTTACATAAAGTATAATTCATACATTTAAAGTGTGAATTTATTTTTATGTCCACATGTTTGTGCAACCATTGGCAGCATCAATTTTAGAATATTTTCCTCACTCCACAGAGAAGCAATGACTCATTATTTGTTAATCACAATTCCTCTTCGCCAGACCCTGCCAACCACTAATCTAACTTCTGCTTCTATGGGGTTGTTACTCTCCATGTTTCCCATCAGGTGAGTAATATGATGTGTTGCCTTTCCGGTTTGATTTTCTCCCAGTAGAATGTTTTCAAGGATCATCCAAATAGTGGTGAGAAAAAGCTGT
>NW_022970342.1:0-233 GCF_012274545.1 Fukomys damarensis
AGAGAAATATCAAGTTCAACATTTTTGTTACTATATTACTTGAGCACCAAAGCAAGTTGGTCAATGAAGGCTCAGGCTCCTCTACACAGCCTTCAAGTTCTCTCTTCTGTACAGGCAGATCTCAGTGTCCTTAGAGAGATGCTGATCCAGGACTTCTCAATGAACCCCCAAAAGGAGAGGATGCTGTCATGTTCCTTCCAGAACTCTGTAAGGGTTAAATCTGTATCTGAGAC
>NW_022970343.1:0-224 GCF_012274545.1 Fukomys damarensis
TGGAAATTCCTTGCTTATTGGGTTCTCTCTCCATGAATAGACAGGTAGGACATCTGGGCAGTGAGCTGTGACTGCTGGACTGGTTGTCTAGTGCAACAGTCCAATTGCTACTGCTCTACTCAACTTATTCCCTCAGGGCTTAAATCCTTTCCCTAGCTAGCGTATTCATTGCACTGGGATATAAGCAGTGCTGCGGTTAAGAGGGGATCCTGCTTCTTTCTCTA
>NW_022970344.1:0-606 GCF_012274545.1 Fukomys damarensis
AACATGTCATATTCTCTCTAATTTCAGGAGAGAGGGAGAGAGAGAGGAAGAGGGAAGAGAGATAGGGGAGAGAGAAAGAGAGGAAAGAGAGAGAGGGAGGGAGAGAGGGAGAAGAGAGAAGAAAAATGCACTAAATTTTTATAGCAGTGTTTTAGGTTTGGGATAATTTACAACTACCTGCCTTATACTTTGCTTTTTAGAAAAAAATTCAACTCACTTTTATGATCAACCAAAGTCAGCGAATTGAAAGCACAATTCTAAAGGCTCAGAGTTGGAACTTGCGGCTGAGCTGGTGCCACTGGGTCTCATATAGCAGAAGGGCAGAGCAGTGTGTCTTGTGTTGACTGGACGACTACTGAGGTACCAGGAAACGGTAGGAAAGATTGTGTTCTTCTCTGGGCCATGTGCTCAAGTACTGGCATGGGCTTCTCTCTACTCAGACCTGCTTGTTGTAGAAGGAGCCTCAGGAATATCACTCTAATTGATCGCACACGAAGCCAGCCCTACCCCACAGCTGAGAGATGAGAGCCAAACATTCCAAGCTTCTCAATGCTGATGGAAAGTAATAGTGGATTTTTCTCCTGGTGACAGAAGATGTTATAATGA
>NW_022970345.1:0-215 GCF_012274545.1 Fukomys damarensis
AATCCTACTTCCACTCCCACTTCTGGTAGAAGGTGTCCTTGTTTGGGAATCGTTTCCTAAACTGCCATCATGAGGGTCTCAAGTGAAGCCTTCAATCTGCTTTCTCTGATATGTGAGGGTGCAGTTGCCCAGGGTTAATGGGTCCAAAGTAACACCCTGCCATTCTGCAAGAAGCACCATGGCATTGCGGAGTTTAGCAAATGAGTGAGTCGGTT
>NW_022970346.1:0-208 GCF_012274545.1 Fukomys damarensis
GATTGCCAAAACCTCCATATGAAGTTTTGATGAAGACCAGGAGAAGCAAGGATCGGAAATTCACGCTTGAGGGCATTTTGGCCTTGGAAACCTAGAAAGAAAAAAGAGAGGGTCTCAGGGATGTAGATCACCTGGACAAAAAAGGTTAATTATCAAAAGAATCTATCTTTTTGAGGAATCTTTCAGGAAGCCATCTGGCAGCCTTGTT
>NW_022970347.1:0-267 GCF_012274545.1 Fukomys damarensis
CACATCTTTATCTAATCACCAGTGGATGGGCATTTGGGCTGACCAAGAATTAGCTATTACAAACTGTGCCACTGTAAACATGGGTGTACATATAACACTGTGGTGTGATGCTTTTAATTCTTTTGGGAAGATACCTAGAAGGGGAATAGCTGGGTCAAATGGTATCTCTAATCCTAGTTTTTTTTTTTTTTTTTACTAGGGATTCAACTCAGGACTTTGCACTTGCAAGGTAGGCATGCTGCCACTGAGCTAAATCACCTGGCCTAA
>NW_022970348.1:0-247 GCF_012274545.1 Fukomys damarensis
CTGTCTTTCAAGGTTATGTTTATCTGAAGTTTGAGTCAAAGAAATGAATATCCCACAATTACCTTTCTAATACTATTTTATTTCTTGGTGATAACAGTATTCACACTAACCTATTTATTGCCTTAGTGCGAAAGTGCCACTTTCTCATTTCACACACAAGGAAGGCATGATTCTGAGTAGGCTATTTAACTTTTCTGTAGTAACAGCTTCTTCATATTCAATGGCTCTTTGACTCACCAGAGCTGGC
>NW_022970349.1:0-212 GCF_012274545.1 Fukomys damarensis
AAGCAGTGCTCAGGTGCCCAGCAGGGTAGGGACTGTCAGCTGGGAGTGGATCCTGGCACACAGGGTACCTCTCCACCGCCCCAGGTCAGGCCTTAGGGATACAGGGACCTAGAGAAGCACTGAGAAGCTGACCCATGGGCCAGGTCAGAGCGGGGGCCACACCTGCTGACACCCAGGGAGCCTACTCCTGGAGTCCTCTCCTTGGAAGGCCA
>NW_022970350.1:0-233 GCF_012274545.1 Fukomys damarensis
AAGTAAAAACATAAAAGTTTAAAACACTGTATCATATTCTAAATACTTTTGGGAACTTTTAAATTATGATATGGCTAAAGGCAGTTATTTTCTGGTGGAACATTCCGTGTGAACTTGTACCTGTTTTTAAGAGCAAAAAATCACTCTCAGTTTTATGTGTGATATAAACCCCTTTGCCTTTATCAGTAAGTGTATTCATGTTTCACTATTTTAAGACACTGTTGTTTAAAACA
>NW_022970351.1:0-200 GCF_012274545.1 Fukomys damarensis
GCCCACCCCTAACAATCCCTGGAGAAAAACTTTCACAGAGAGGCAGCTGAGTAAAGTTCTGAGACAGAAAGAACTGAGTTCAAGTCCTAGCTCTGCCACTTCTTAGCCTCACCTCTCAGTCCTCCACCACCTGGCTATAAATGGGGATGCACAATTGTTCCTCCAGATTTGCTCACCAGTGCCAGTGCCGGCACAAAGCA
>NW_022970352.1:0-11313 GCF_012274545.1 Fukomys damarensis
CGAACCTGTGACCTTTACTACCTCTTTTTTTTGTTAATTATGGAGGTTTTGCTATAAAAAAAAACCTTAATAGTTGCCACAGTGATTCAAATGCTACTGATTAATGCTATCAAATTAGTTTTTTCAAATGATTCAATAATTTTGTTCCAAAGGAAGCATATCTCTTCACATCCTAATTTGGAGAATTGAAAGTTTTTTTGTTTTTTTGGTTTTTTTGTGGTACTGGGATCAAACTCGGGTCCTTGCACTTGTGAGGCAATCAGTGGCAATCCTGAGGTAAACCCCCAGCTGATGTCCTCCTTTTGAAGTACACAGCACTAATGGTGTACTTAAAATGGCATTCTTTGCAGTTAAAAATTAAAAATCATTGTCTTCCTTCAGTTAAATAGTAAGGTGATATTCATCTGCTTTTTCTAATGTCCTCCCTTTTACCTATGCCTCCACGTAGTCACTTTAAAATATGTCGTTTGGTACCAAAAAAAACATGTCATTTAAATAAGTATAGGGTACAACATGAAATCTAACAGTTGTTTTATCTGAAATAATATCTAGAACAATCAAGGTTTATCCATAGCTTCTTTAAAGATACTCCGAAGGAATACAATCTTAGGAATCTTCCTTACAATCATTATTGCTGCCATCATGAATTGCATGGAGACTTTTAAAATTATTATTTATAAGAAAAATTTGGTTTGGGGATTTAGCTCAGTGGTTCTGCTACCTGTTCCGCAATCACAGGGTCCCGAGTTCATTCCCTGCTACCAGAATAATATAAAATAAAATATTTATTTATGATATTTAAAAGTGTGGTGGTCATAACGTAGAATGACTCCAATTAGTATATTTCTTCATTTTCCACTTCACTCTTTAAAACATAATAATAAACTCTTTGTGAACTTTTATCCTGTAAATATCCTGATATGATACATTTGAACTTACAGTGAACTTTTGCATGAACTTTCAGTTATGCTGTGAGAAATATAACAGATGGAAAATGAGCAAATTTTTCACATATTTTTAGATGCTGCACTGTGACATGTTCAACAGAGACAGCAAAAGCCAGCTATCTCTTTCCACTGTTGACTTTGCTGTCTTTATTATCCTGATGCCTCTTTCTTTACATTCTGTGACTCAACTGAGAGGTTTGCTGTATTTTTGTTTGACTGGGGACCCTGATTTCAAACTAGTTGCTTGTATATCCATTTAAAGATGGAACTAATTGGGCCATAAAATATAGCATGCCTGAAAGGATTTATTGAAATGATAGCAATAATATTTAAACTTGTTCAGATTCCAGAAGCTTTTGAAGATCATTTCAGGCCTTAGACTGGGAATCAGCCATTATGTCTTATTTTGAATTGTGTGCAACTAGAAGCCCAGTTTAAAATGCATGTTATCTACAGAGTCATCTGGAAAAGGAGAGAAAAACTAATTGCACCAGCTATGGTACTACTACTCGGTAGTGTGAGACAGGCTTCTTAGTTATTTAGTACTTGTGACTCCCTTTGAATGTGTGTATAAAGTTCATTTTATGGGAGAGGAGAGGGAGACAAATGGAGCTGCTTGCCCCAACGAGACACAGCTAAACTAAAGTTCAAGCCTAGGCCTTCAAGATTTGCAAATCTTTGTTCATTCAACAAGTTTGTACTTCCAGAAGCAAGAAAAAAAAACATGTTCTTGGTCACCTAGCTGCTAAAGATCAAAGTGTGATAAAGCTGTAATATTTTCAAAATCTGTGTTGTGAGAATGTGAAATGCTGATTTCCAGGCCTGGGATTTAGATCAGTGGCTCCTAGGTTCAAGTCCAGGACTCCTCCAGAAAAAGAATTTATTTCTTAATTTTTATTACCCAGTGTCATTAAATAGCTTACATTAAAAATTTCTTCACAAAACTCTGAGTTATACAAAGATAATAAATAAGATTTCTGCTCCTTTTGAAAATGTTGTTGTTTGCAAAAAAGATTACATGTCTATTACATTTACCAAATAGTGCAGAAATATATATTATATATTATTCTGCACCTCTTTTCTTACAATCAATTCTTATTTATTTCTTTATTTATTTTTGCACCAGGGATCAAACTTGGGACCTTGCATGTACAAGGCAGGCGGCAGAACCACTGAGCTAAATCCCTGACTCCTACAATCAATTTTTATTAACACCTACCATATCCCTAGATCATAATTTATTTATCCTCAGTAGTGTTTTAGATATTATCTAGTTGAGAGGCAGGGCTTCTTAATAGACACAGATGTAGCAAATGGCACATGATTGGATTTAAAGATCAGAATGTGAGTTGCACTAAGCTGTAATTAATCCAGCTTTTCTAATAATTGATGTAGTGATGACAATAACGTGGATGGGGTACATAAAATCTTTCCGTTACATAAAGATGTGCTCAGTAATCTTGCCAGTCATGGCGCTTCAGTAGAGAGCAGGGAAAAGTGTGTTACTCATTTTAAAGGACTTTATAATATTCTATATTTTTTAACATTTAAATTAATTTTACAATTTATTTATTTTTTTGCAGTGTAGAGGTTCTAACTTAGGGCCTTAAATATTTTGAATAAACTTTCACTGATGTATAACCACCACCCTTAAGTTCGTTTTTACTCCAGTCATTAGTTTATTTTTTAAAGTTTTTATTACTGTTTAAAGAAACAAACAGATTTTTATTGGTTTTTTATTGTTGTTGTTGTTGTTTGTTTTGGTTTTGGTTTTTTGAGACAGGGTATCACTATGTAGTTGGCACAGATCTGGAACTCACTGTGTAGCCCAGGCTGGTCTCAAACTCACAGCAATCCTCCTGCCTCAGCCTCCCAAATTCTGGGATTACAGGCGTGTGCCACCACGCCCGGCTCAAAAAGATTTTTATTAAAATAAAGGAGTGCTGTTATTCCACCCAGTGTCAAGGTGGAACAGCAAATGGGTCTGTTTCTTTTATAAGGTATTTTTTTCTGTTATGATTTTATTATGTGTTTAAAGTTTGTAAGGAAGCCCATGAATTTCCCTTTGATAGTTGGTAGGGGATTTCATTAATGTTAAAACATTAATTTCCTGTAAACAGCAGGCAGAAACCCTGATGGTGGTAAGGAATAGCCCACAAACTGTCTTTGACTTTTTGGACATTAAATTGGTATAGATTAATTAGTACAGATAAATCAGTAATCTACGTATGTCTATTGGTTATAAATAAATTGGCATAGATTAATTAATGTAGATACATCCCAAAGCTTATAGTTACCAATACTTATGCAAAGATGACAATTTCTTAGATTTTGGGCAATCATTCTTTACCTTAAAATATAGGTCTCTTATCTTGACACCACAGTTATAAAGCACCATAGAGAAGGATTTTAGGACAGAGTTGGAAATATTAGTACATTAAACATGTGATTGACATGATATCAAAAATAATGAACATTTTAGACATGATACAGAACACAAAATTTAGGCATTTTTAAACATTGTAATTTTTTTATTACTTTTAAAAGGGCTTCTGAAGGTTTCAAAGAGACATCATTTCTAATAATAAATCCATTAGAAACCTATAAATTTAACACAGATTTCCATTAATATTGTGCAAGTACATTAGTTAGGGCTTTTTTATTGCCAGTAATAGAAACTCAAATACATAGAACAGTGTGATGGTCACATACAAACATAAACTTACATATTTTTGTCATATTTATCTTGTATCTTTTAAAATGTTTTTAACATTTGAGGCATTTCCTTATGATCTAAATTATTTCAAAAGCACTTCATACCATATCACTATTTGCATATATCGTAGTATAATTCATTTTTCTAATTTGCTTGAAATTTAGATTGTTTTTAATACACTATTCCTAAACTCTCTGTCCAAGTATAATGCAAAACTTGATTGGCAACTTCATAGCACTTAAATTTAAAGCCACAGTATTTCTCAATATTCTGAAATATAGCTAGTATGTATTTGTATTTTGTCATTTAGGTAGCAAAAACTAACAAAATTCAATATTGACTCAGAACATTTTAGAAACTCTTTGGCTGTCCCTTTCCTTCCTTACCCTCTTTTTTTCTGTCTCCTTTCTCCTTTTCTTCTCTTTGTTTTTTTCTCTTTCTTTCTTTGCGTCCCTTCTCATTCCTTCTCTTTCTTTCTTTCTTTGTTTCTTGCTTGCTGGCTTGATTGTTGCCTGCCTGCTTAATTTTCTTTCTTTTTTTCTCTTTGTTTCTTTGCATCCCTTCTCCATCATTCTCTTTCTTTCTTTCTTTGTTTCTTGCTTGCTGGCTTGATTGTTGCCTGCCTGCTTGCCTTCTCTCTCTCTCTCTCTCTCTCTCTGTCACATTATTTTTTTCTTTATCTTTCAACAGGGTCTCATTATATAGTACTGTCTTGCCTTGAACTCCCTATATAGCTTCAGTTTCATGAGTGCCCATTCCTTAAACAAAATTTCAATTTACTTTTGAGTTGCTGATCTTTTGTTTGCTTTTGTCAGTTTGCTAGTGGGCAATCCTATCCAAAGTTGCTGCATGAAATTTAGACCATTGCTCATATGAATAATACTAGAGTTTACAGGTAAACTTCAAAAGAATTTTTATTGAATACATATTTGTAAATAATTGTGGATAAATGTGGCGAAAGAAGCTGTTTCCCATGGAAAACTGCAGTTTAAACTGAAGAAGCATTCTGCAGAGTGCATTTGCATTCTAACGTCAAACTCAACATATCACCAAGTATACAGAGATCTGGAGGCTTGTGTGCACTCAGAGCTGCTAGGCACTCTCTTCGGCCTTAAGGGCTTTTCGGGCACAAGTGCATCACAACAGTGTTTCTCTCTCTGCCAGGTAGAGACCTAGAATCAAAAAGGAAAATATTTGTACTCCACATTAGATGTGGACTTCCATCGTAAACTCACAGAGCTGCAGCACCTTTCTCTGTGGGGTACTTCACATTCAAGAAACGGACCACTTTCACTTCAAATGGGAAGTGGCGAAAGAAGCTGTTTCTGGTGAACAACTACACTTTAAAGGGCAGAAGCCCTCTGCAAAGTGCGTTTCTGCTCTAATGTCAAACTGAAGTTATCACAAAGTATGCAGAATTCTGGAGGCTTGTGTGCCCTCAGAGCTGCTAGGCACTCTCTTAGGCCTTAAGGGCTTTTCTGGTACAAGTGCCTCAAAACAGTGTTTCATTCTGTGCCAAGCAGAGACCTACAAACAAAAAGGAATACAGTTGCACTCCACATAAGATGTGGACTTCACTGGCAATCTCACAGAGTTCCAGCACCTTTCTCTGTAGAGTACTTCACATTCAGGAAACTAATGGCTTTGGTTTCAAAAGGCTAAGCAACAAAACAAGCAGTTTCCTGGGGAAAACTGTAGTTTAAACTGCAGAAGCCCTCTGCAAATTGCGTTTGTGTTCTAACGTCAAACTGAACCTATCACCAAGTAAACAGAGTTTTGGAGGCTTGTGTGCACTCAGAGCTACTAGGTACTCTCTTAGGACATAAGGTATTTTCTGGGAAAAGTGCCTCACAACAGTGTTTCTATCAAGCCAGGCAGAGACCTTCAATCAAAAATGAATACAGTTGCACTCCTCATACGATGTGGACATCACTGGTAAACTCACAGAGTAGCAGCCCCTTTCTCTGTGGAGTACTTCACATTCATGAAAGTTACCGCTTTCCCCTTCAATGACTAATTGGCGAAAATAGCTGTTTCCTGGGGAAAACTGCAGTGCAAACATCAGGAGCCCTCTGAAAAGTGCGTATGTGTTCTAATGTCAAATTGAAGCTATCACAAATTAAACAGAGTTGTGGAGGCTTGTGTTCAATCAGAGATGCTAGACACTCTCTTAGGGCATGCGGTCTTTTCTGATACAAGTGCTTCACAACAGGGTTTCCATCTCTGCCAGGCAGAGATCTACAATCAAAAAGGAATACAGTTGCACTCCACATACGATGTGGACATCACTGGTAAACTCACAGAGTTGCAGCACCTTTCCCTGGGGAGTACTTCACATTTATGAAACTCATCAATTTACTAAAAAAGGCTAAGCACTGATAGAAGCTGTTTCCCGGAAAAATTACAGTTTAAACAGCAGAAGCTCTCTGCAAAATGCGTTTGTGTTCTAACATCAAACTGAACCTATCACCAAGTATACAGAGTTCTGGAGGCTTGTGTGCACTCAGAGTTGCTAGGCACTCTCTTAGGCCATGATGTCTTTTCTGGTACAAATGCCTCACAGCAGTGTTTCAATCTCTGCCAGGCAGACACCTACAAATAAAAAGGAATACATTTGCACTCCACATAAGATGTGGACTTCACTGCTAAATTCACAGAGTTGTGGCACCTTTCTCTGTGGAGTACCTCACATTCACAAAACTGACCGCTTTCGCTTTAAACGGCTAAAGGCCGAAAGAAGCTACTTCCGGGGAATACTGCAGTTTAAATCGCATAAGGCCTATGCAAGTTGCGTTTGTGTTCTAACGTCAAACTGAACCTATCCCCAATTATAAAGAATTCTGGAGTCATGTGTGCACTCAGAGCTGATAGGCACTCTCTTAGGCCTTAAGGACTTTTGTGGTACAAGTGCCTCACAACAGGTTTTCAATCTCTGCCAGGCAGAGACCTAGAATCAAATTGAAAATATTTATACTTCACATTAGATGTGTACTTAACTGGGAAACTCACAGAGTTGCACCACCTTTCTCTGTGAAGTACTTCACATTCATGACACTGACCATGCGTGCTTTAAATGGCTAAGCGGGGAAAGAAGCTGTTTCCCCGGGAAAGCTGCAGTTTCAGTGGCAGAAGCCCTCTGCAAAGTGTGTTTCTGTTTTATCATCAAACAGAACTTATCACCAAGTATATTGAGTTCTGGAGTCTTGTGTGAGCTCAGAGCTGCTAGGCGCTCTCTTAGGCAATAAGGGTTTTTCTTTTACAAGTGCTTCACATCAGTGTTTCAATCTCTGCCCTGCAGAGACCTACAAAAAAAAAGAAATACGGTTGTACTCCACATAAAATGTGGACTTCACTGCTAAACTAACAGAGTTGTAGCACCTTTCTCTGTGGAGTACTTCACATTCATAAAACTGACCGCTTTCGCATTAAACGGCTAAGCTACGAAAGAAGCTGTTTCCCGGGGAAAATTGCACTTTAAACGCAGAAGCCCTTTGCAGAGTGCGATTGTGTTCTAACGTCAATCTGAACCGATCCCCAAGTATGCAGAGTTCTGGAGGCATATAGGCACTGAGACCTGCTACTCGCCCTCTTAGGCCGTAAGGGCTTTGCTGGTACAAGTGCCTCACAACAGTGTTTCAATCTCTGCCAGGCAGAGACCTACAAACAAAAAGGAACACCGTTGTACTCCACATAAGATGGGGACTTCACTGTTATACTCACAGCGTTTCAGCACCTTTCTCTGCGGAGTAATTCACATTCATGAAACTGAGCGCTTTCACTTAAACAGCTAAGCGGCGAAAGAAGCTGTTTCCCAGGGAAAACTGCACTTTAAACCGCAGAAGCCCTCTGTAAAGTTGGTTTGTGCTCTATCGTCACATTGAATCTATCCCCAAGTGTACAGAGTTCTGCAGGCTTGTGTGCGCTCAGACCGGGTAGGCACTCTCTTAGCCCTTAAGGGCTTTGGTGGTACAAGTGCTTCACAACAGTGTTTCAATCTCTGCCAGACAGAGACTTACAAACAAAAAGGAACACAGTTGCACTCCACATAAGATGTGGACTTCACTGGTAATCTCACAGAGTTCTAGCACCTTTCTCTGTGGAGTACTTCACATTCAGGAAACTAATAGCTTTGGTTTCAAAGGGCTAAGCGACAAAAGAAGCGGTTTCCTGGGGAAAACTGCAGTTTAAACGGCAGAAGCCCTCTGCAAATTGCTTTTGTGTTCTAATGTCAAAGTGAACCTATCACCAAGTATACAGAGTTTTGGAGGCTTGTGTGCACTCAGAGCTACTAGGTACTCTCTTAGTACTTAACGAATTTTCTGGTAAAAGTGCCTCACAACAGTGTTTCAGTCTATCCAGGCAGAGACCTACAATCAAAAAGGAATACAGTTGCACTCCACATAAGATGTGGACATCACTAGTAAACTCACAGAGTAGCAGCCCCTTTCTCTGTGGAGTATTTCACATTCATGAAAGTTACCGCTGTATCTTTAAATGACTAATTGGCGAAAATAGCTGGTTCCTGGGGAAAACTGCAGTTCAAACATCAGGAGCCCTCCTCAAAGTGCGTTTGTGTTCTAATGTCAAGCTGAACCTATCATAAATTAAACAGAGTTGTGGAAGCCTGTGTGCAATCAGAGAAGCTAGGCACTCTCTTAGGGTATGAGGTTTTTTGTTATACAAGTGCTTCACAACAGGGTATCCATCTCTGCCAGGCAGAGACCTACAAAGAAAAAGGAATACAGTTGTACTCCACCTAAGATGGGGACTTCACTGGTAAACTCACATAGTTGCCGCATCTTTATCTGTTGAGTACTTCACATCCATGAAACTGACCCCTTTGGCTTAGAATGGCTAAGCAGCTAAAGAAGCCGTATCCAGGGGAAAGCTGCACTTGAAACTGAAGAAGCCCTCTGCAAAGTGCGTTTGTGTTCTAACATGAAACGGATCCTATCACCAAGTATACAGAGTTCTGGAGCTTTATGTGCACTCAGAGCTGTTAGGCACTCTCTTAGGCCTTAAGGGCTTTGCTGGCACAATTGCCTCACAACAGTGTATGAATCTCTGCCAATCAGAGACCTGGAAACAAAAAGAAATACAGTTTTACTCCACATAAGGTGCGGACTTTCCTGGTAAAATCACACAGTTGCAGCACCTTTCTCTGCGGAGTACTTCACATTCATGAAACTGACCAAGTTCCATTAAACGGCTAAGCGGCGAAAGAAGCTATTTCCCAGGGAAAACTGCACTTTAAATGCAGAAGACCTCTGCAAAGTTGGTTGGTGCTCTAACGTCACATTGAATCTATCCCCAAGTGTACAGTGTTCTAAAGGCTTGTGTGCGCTCAGAGCGTGTAGGCACTCTCTTAGGCCTTAAGGGCTTTGCTGGTACAAGTGCCTCACAATAGTGCTTCAGTCTCTGACGGGCAGAGACCTACAAAGAAAAAGGAATACAGTTGTACACCACCTAAGATGGGGACTTCACTGGTAAACTCACAGAGTTGCAGCATCTTTCTCTGTTGAGTACTTCACATCCATGAAACTGACCCCTTTTGCTTAGAATGGCTAAGCACCTAAAGAAGCCGTTTCCAGGGGAAAACTGCACTTGAAACTGCAGAAGCCCTCAGCAAAGTGCGTTTGTGTTCTACATGAAGCGGATCCTATCACCAAGTATACAGAGTTCTGGAGCTTTATGTGCACTCAGAGCTGTTAGGCACTCTCTTAGGCCTTAAGGGCTTTGCTGGTACAACTGCCTCACAACAGTGTATGAATCTCTGCCAATCAGAGACCTACAAAAAAATAGGAATACAGTTGTACGCCACATAAGGTGCGGACTTCCCTGGTAAACTCAGAGAGTTGCAGCACCTTTCTTTGTGGAGTACTTCACATTCATGAAACTGACCAATTTCCATTAAAAGGCTAAGCTGCAAAAGAAGCTGTTTCCCACAGAAAACTGCACTTTAAACTGCAGAAGCCCTCTGCAAAGTTGGTTTGTGCTCTAACGCCACATTGAACCTATCCCCAAGTGTACAGAGTTCTGGAGGCTTGTGTGCACTAAGAGCGGGTAGGCACTCTCTTAGGACTTAAGGGCTTTGCTGGTACAAGTGCCTCACAATAGTGCTTCAATCTCTGCCAGGCAGAGACCTACAAAGAAAAAGGAATACAGTTGTACTCCACCTAAGATGGGGACTTCACTGGTAAACACACAGAGTTGCAGCATCTTTCTCTGTTGAGTACTTCACATCCAGGAAACGCACCCCTTTTGCTTAGAACGGCTAAGCAGCTAAAGAAGCCGTTTCCACGGGAAAACTGCACTTGAAACTGCAGAAGCCCTCTGCAAAGTGCGTTTGTGTTCTAACATGAAACGGATCCTATCACCAAGTATACAGAGTTCTGGAGCTTTATGTGCACTCAGAGCTGTTAGGCACTCTCTTAGGCCTTAAGGGCTTTGCTGGCACAATTGCCTCACAACAGTGTATGAATCTCTGCCAATCAGAGACCTGCAAACAAAAAGGAATACAGTTGTACTCCACATAATGTACGGAATTCCCTGATAAACTCACAGAGTTGCAGCACCTTTCTCTGTGGAGTACTTCACATACATGAAACTGACCAATTTCCATTAAACGGCTAAGAGGCGAAAGAAGCTATTTCCCAGGGAAAACTGCACTTTAAATGCAGAAGACCTCTGCAAAGTTGGTTTGTGCTCTAACGTCACATTGAACCTATCCCCAAGTGTACAGTGTTCTAAAGGCTTGTGTGCGCTCAGAGAGGGTAGGCACTCTCTTAGGCCTTAAGGGCTTTGCTGGTACAAAGGCCTCACAATAGTGCTTCAATCTCTGCCAGGCACAGACCTACAAAGAAAAAGGAATACAGTTGTACTCCACCTACGATGGGGACTTCACTGGTAAACTCACAGTGTTGCAGCATCTTTCTCTGTTGAGTACTTCACATCCATGAAACTGACCCCTTTTGCTTAGAACAGCTAAAAAGCTAAAGAAGCTGTTTCCCGGGGAAAACTGTTCTTGAAACTGCACAAGCCCTCTGCAAAGTGCGTTTATGTTCTAACATGAAATGGATCCTATCAACAAGTATGCAGAGTGCTGGAGCTTTGTGTGCACTCGGAGCTGCTAGGCACTCTCTTACGCCTTAAGGGCTTTTCTGGAACACGTGCCTCAAAACAGTGCTTCATTCTGTGCCAAGCAGAGACCTACAAACAAAAGAATACAGTTGCACTCCACATAAGATGTGGACTTCACTGGTAATCTCACAGAGTTCTAGCAACTTTCTGTGTGGAGTACTTCACATCCACGAAACTGACCCCTTTTGATTAGAACGGCTAAGCAGCTAAAGAAGCTGTTTCCCGGGGAAAACTGCACTTGAAACTGCTGAGCCCTCTGCAAAGTGCATTTGTGTTTTAACGTGAAACAGATCCTATCACCAAGTACTCAGAATTCTGGAGCTTTATGTGCACTCAGAGCTGTTAGGCACTCTCTTAGGCCTTAAGGGCTTTGCTGGTACAATTGCCTCACAACAGTGTATGAATCTCGGCCAAACAGAGACCTAGAACCAAAAAGGAATACAATTATACTCCACATAGGATGCGGACTTCCCTGGTAAACTCACAGAGTTGCAGCACCTTTCTCTGTGG
>NW_022970353.1:0-281 GCF_012274545.1 Fukomys damarensis
TTCAAACCAAAACTCATTAAGAGAGACAAAGAAGGACACTACATCTTTGTAAAGGTAACAATTTAAGAGGAAGAGTTGACAATCATAAACATATATGCACCAAATATAAATGCCCCCAACAATATAAAACAAATATTAAGTAACATGAAAAACCAAATAAGCACTAATACAATTGTAGTGGGGGATTTCAATACCTCACTATCACAAATTGACGGATTATCTAGGCAGAAAATTAACAATGAAATAATAGAACTGAACCAAGCTTTGGAACACATGGACTT
>NW_022970354.1:0-570 GCF_012274545.1 Fukomys damarensis
GCATTTGCCTCCAGTGACACATTCTCCTAAGTCACTAACTCACTGTCAGCAAGACGTGTAGCAATTGAGGCACAGCATTGTGCTTTACTACAATGAGGATAAAGCACTTCCCTGACCCACTTCCAGCAATCTGATGGTAGAGCCGTCAAAAAGTAGATGTAGATGCACAATTATGAGTGCAAGAGATGTGTTGTGTGATTATGCCTGTGAAAGGTGAATGGAAGATGAAACAGGATTGGGAGTGAAAAACCCAAGATTAGAATACAAATCTGTCCTGGCCAATCCAGTATGTCCAAAGCAACAATTCACTGGCAAAAGCATCATTTTGTAGACAAAAATAGATAAAGCCAAGTATTTCTAATGTTCTCAAACATAAGATGATCAGATTGTAGCTTTTTGAGACTATGTGAATATTTCTTGGTCTTGATGCTGGCAGGAATCAGGCAAAGGAAAACAGTGATCTATTTTAATGGTTGCTCCTGAAGTCTGTCTTTGAAATAGTGATCATTTTAATTGTTTATGTTATGGAGTACAATGTGATAATTTGACATATATATATATATTATATAT
>NW_022970355.1:0-213 GCF_012274545.1 Fukomys damarensis
CTATTTTTTGAATTTGCTTTTGAAATTTTTCTCCAGGTGATTCTTATGCATACTAAAGTTGCATAAAAGGAGATCTGGTGGCCTAGATAAGGAGACAATATTTATTCCGAGACTGGAAAGAGAACTCTGCATAGGTCAGTTTGAAGAAGTATGAGAGAAGAGTTCCTAGGCTACAAGAATAGTATGTGCTAAGATCTAGAAGTCCACAAAAGC
>NW_022970356.1:0-223 GCF_012274545.1 Fukomys damarensis
GTATTTTATGCTTGAAAAATGCTAAGAATGGATATAGTGTTCTCATCAAAAAGTGATATAATGAAACATTGCATATGTAATATTACATGTAATGTGTTATATAGGCATTATGTGTTATATGTAATACACATGTGTGATGCATACCACATATGTGATGCATACATATGTTAATGAACTGGGTTTAGTCATTCCCCACTGCATATGTGCTTTAAAACCTGGCATA
>NW_022970357.1:0-256 GCF_012274545.1 Fukomys damarensis
TCTATGTTTTGGATTTGATTCCTCCCAAGGTCAAGGGCACGAAGTGCAAAGTACCCTGTCACACTCCCAGGCAGCTTTGTCACACCTGTACCCACAAGAGAGAGGAAGTCCAGATGGAGCAGTCCTGAGTCTACAAGGCTGAATGAACTTAATGGGGTGCTATCCAATTTTAGGGAATGCAGCTGGAGGCCACGCAGGGCTCTGATACCTGCCTGGCTCAGCTGCAGGTTGGATGACAAATCCAGCACATCCAAAA
>NW_022970358.1:0-297 GCF_012274545.1 Fukomys damarensis
GTTTAAGGATAAAATCGGTTTTTATTTGTGATTCAATCATCTAGCAGCACCTCACTTCATCTGTAAACTAGAATGTTTCAAAGGCTGAACGGAGGAGGTTCCTAGTGGTGCTTTATAGACAGAAAGGACTGCAGAAGTGAAAACAGAAAGGGCTGGGGATTTAGCGCAGTGGTTCTGCCGTCTGCCTTGCACAAGGTCCCAAGTTTGATTCCCCATACCACAACAAAACTAAACAAACAAACAAACAAACAAAACAGAGGAGAAAAATGTACATGGGTGATTTCAGAGTTATTTTCC
>NW_022970359.1:0-383 GCF_012274545.1 Fukomys damarensis
TGAATATGAAGTACTCCACAGAGAAATGTGCTTCAACTCTGTGAGTTTACCAGTGAAGTCCACATGTTATGTGGAGTTCAACTGTATTCCTTTTTGTTTGGAGGTCTCTGCCTGGCAGAGATTGAAACACTGTTGTGAGGCACTTTTAGCAGAGAAGCCCTTCAGGCCTAAGAGAGTGCCTAGCAGCTCTGAGTGCACACAAGCCTCCAGAATTCTATATACTGAGGGATAGGTTCAGTTTGACGTTAGAACCCAAACGCACTTTGCAGACGGCTTCTGCGGTTGAAAGTGCAGGTTTCCCCGTGAAACAGCTTCTCTCGTGGCTTAGCCCTTTAAAGAGAATGCGGTCAGTTTCATGAATATGAAGTACTCCACAGAGAAAG
>NW_022970359.1:485-819 GCF_012274545.1 Fukomys damarensis
ATTGAAACACTGTAGTGAGGCACTTTTAGCAGAGAAGCCCTTCAGGCCTAAGAGAGTGCCTAGCAGCTCTGAGTGCACACAAGCCTCCAGAACTCTGTATACTTGGGCATAGGTTCAGGTTGACGTTAGAACCCAAACGCACTTTGCAGAGGGCTTCTGCGGTTGAAAGTGCAGTTTTCCCTGGGAAACAGCTTCTCTCGCCGCTTAGACGTTTCAAGCGAAAGCAGACAGTTTCATGAATATGAAGTACTCCACAGAGAACGATGCTGCAAATCTGTGAGTTTACCAATGAAGTCCACCTCTTATGTGGAGTACAACTGTATTCCTTTTTGTT
>NW_022970360.1:0-1081 GCF_012274545.1 Fukomys damarensis
AGGAAGGAGAATCAACTAAATTCATGTCCTACAAATAGCATTCAATCAAAAGGTTTATGCTTAAAATAAAAGTTGAAGATTTTGATTAAATCAGATTCTGTGTTGTATCCTTATTTTGAAGTATAACTCATCAAGAGAAATCAAATTTGTGTGGTTTCTACCAAAAGCTGCAGTCATTTTTTTGTTGCTGTTTAGTAGTCCTTGATAACAACTTTTACTCCATCATTCTTGTTTCAGCTGATTTTATTTGGACTAGTTACATCAAGATCTACCATTCCTTATAAAATCGCACCATAGCCGATTGGGGCTAAAATTAATTTGGAAACCCAGAGTTTGGCTGATGATGATAATGAGGAGGAAGAACAGGAGGAACAGAAGGAAGAGGACGTATTACAAAAACAAAACCTATCTGGGTTCTTTTTTCCCCCCTTTGGATGCTGGTTTTTTGACTCAACAGTCTTCCCATTTGCATGGGACATTTGTCTTAATGCTTTTTCCATTCAAAGCTAATGAAGGAATAAAGGTTTTGCCTCCATGGTAGGTCATGATTAGAAAGGTAATCATGAACTGAGCTGCCAAATGTTTAAGAGAATAGGCTACTGGTAAAAGAAATCAGAATCAGCTCCTGGCTGGAGCATTTACTGGCAGTATAACTCTGGACAAGGGTCTCCATCTCCCTAAACCTTCAAGTTGCCACCTATAAACTGGGGATAAAAAATGTAGACATGAGGAGCTAAATAAAATCATGCATATAAAAACTTAGAACAACGCCTTTTATCCACTAAGTGAGCAATCAATAAAGGAGAAATGTTGTTATGCAAAAAAATCCATAACTTCACTGTTGACATTTGTTACAGAACTAAGCAGAAGTCAAACAAGATGTAGATCATAATTGGATGCCATAGTTTATAGGTCAATTTTAATTTTCAATGACAGATTTCATTGGACAGATACTAAGACACATATGTTGATTTATTTAGAAAGAGGTAGCCCTTTGTGATCACTGTTCCATTTGTGGTTGCCCTTGGACAGAAAACAATTGTCAAACAATCTAGATCCTGCTATTTTGTTGTAACCTCAG
>NW_022970361.1:0-203 GCF_012274545.1 Fukomys damarensis
TAAAGGCTTGGTCCTCAGAGTGGTCCTTCTGGGAGGTGGTGGAAACTTTCTTTTTCCTTTTTTTTTTATTGGTACATTTTAGGTATACAGTACAGTTCCAGTCATCATTGGGATCTTGTATCTTTACATAATATATTTGGTTATTTTTTCCCCATTCCCCTGCCCACCCTTCACCCCCTCCACCCTTCCCTATTTACAGATTT
>NW_022970362.1:0-484 GCF_012274545.1 Fukomys damarensis
GGCCCAGAAAGTCTCCTGAGAGACTTAAAGGAGGTGAGGGAGTGTCTTGATTATCAGTGGCTGCATAACAATCCATCTCTGGCGGTTTTTCTACAAAGGATCGTATAGTAAATATTTGAGATATTTGAGAGTCCTATCCTCAGTCACTAGCGTTCAGCTCTACTGTTAGGTACAACAGCAGCCACAGACATAAGTGCACAAGAGGAGTGTGTGTGACTGTTTCAGAACCAGTGGTGAATTGCATTTGAGCTAAAGGCTACTGTTTGCTGATTCTTGATTTAAAACAGAAGATAGCTGTTGTACTTTGCCTACAGACACGTGATTTGCTGAGTTGGTAGGGCAACCCCTGCTCTACCCAGTGTCAGAGCACTCTAAGGGCTGGGGGCAGAGATCTAAGAGGCTCCCTCCTGCCAGGCCATCTCCTGGGCTAGGAGAACAGCCTGGAGTCTTTTGTCTCTGCTCACTCTCTGTCTAGTCCTGTCAG
>NW_022970363.1:0-249 GCF_012274545.1 Fukomys damarensis
TTAAGAAAAGTTTAGCTCAGTTGGCTCAGCAATTCCACAACCTAGGGCATGGATGATCCCCTGTAGGACTGCTCCTCCCCTGGACGATATAGAGGGGAAATAAGGCAGGTTGAAGCTGGCTCGGTTCCTTTGGAGGAGCTCCGTCCTCGCCTTGGGTGGAATTTCCTGCCTTCCAGCACAGACCCATCAGCCTGATTTGGAATTGCACGGGACACTGCAGGGAGCCCCAGACCTCTGACTGCATCCTTT
>NW_022970364.1:0-241 GCF_012274545.1 Fukomys damarensis
CCACCACACCCAGCTCTATAAGATATCTTTTAAAACCCTTCCCTTTTCTCTTCTTGTGGGGAGAAGGGGCAGGTTGTAGATTGCATCTGGCCTCAGGATGCATGTACTCTGCAACTGAGTTATACCCTCAGCTCCCATTCTTTTTCTAAACTGTTTCCCTGTGAGATAAAATTTCTGCAAGCCAAATTTGTCACAGTCTGCTTTCTTGAATTTTTAAAAGATAAAGACCAAGCCAGTTAAA
>NW_022970365.1:0-337 GCF_012274545.1 Fukomys damarensis
AATCACTAAAACTTCAGTTTAGACCACTCACCTAGAACTGAAGAACCACATTCCCCAAAATCTCTGCAGGACTGCCAGGCAAGTGCACCCCAGCAGGAGCAGGCTGTCAGTCTGGCTGCTGGCAGTGCTTCTGCCCAACACTTGCCTTCACTATTCCTTATCTGCCTTGACGAAGAGAGCAACCAGCACTTATGCTTGGTATTTTCTTAAAACACTTTCTGAGCTAATGAGCTTAGGCAACTGAATGAAAAACATATGAAGATTTTATGACCTGTAAGTACACTGTGACAAATTGATTCTTTGGAGTGTCAAAGTCACCTAAAATCCTTTACTTCCA
>NW_022970366.1:0-220 GCF_012274545.1 Fukomys damarensis
TGAAACTGACCGCTTTCGCTTTAAACGGCTAAGCGGCGAGAGAAGCTTTTTCCAGGGGAAAACAGCACATTAAACAGCAGAAGCCTTCGGCAAAGTGCATTTGTGTTCTAACGTCAAACTGAACCTGTCCCCAAGTATAAAGAGTTCTGGAGGCTTATGTACACTCAGAGCTGCTAGGCACTCCCTTAGGCCTGAAGGGATTCTCTGGTAAAAGTGCCTC
>NW_022970367.1:0-543 GCF_012274545.1 Fukomys damarensis
ATTCTTGAGACCTGGAGCACTGTGGCCCCTCATAGTGAGGTCCTGGGGCACCCATCCCCAAAGAAAAGCCATGGAGCACCTAGACGTCATCCCTGTGAGGTCCTGTAGCTCCCACAGGCACCCACACTGAAATTTTGCAGCACTCATGTGTGACATCACAGGCGCCCTACAGCACATATGGGGCCCCACAGGAGGCTCATGTGTACTGTGGACTCCCACAGTGGGGTCTTGTTACACCAATATGTCCCTCAGCGAGGACCTAGCATACCCACGGTCTCCAATAATTAAAACCTGGAGCATTCATGTTTCTGTGGTCCCACCGTGAGTCTCAGGAGTACTTGTGGGCAGCTGTTGGGAGGCCCTCAAGTAAACATGAGACCTTCACAATGAAGCCCTGGAAAATAGGTGAGCTTCCCATAATGAGGCCCTGAAGCAACCATGGGCCCCCCAGAGTGATGCCCTGGAGCATCTACAATAAGGACCTGTACCAAGCAAGTGTTCCAACAGTGAGGCTACAAAGCATACTGAAGCATGGCAAGACAT
>NW_022970368.1:0-217 GCF_012274545.1 Fukomys damarensis
GTGCTACTAGTTGGAGCCTTCTGTGTCAGGAAGTGGTAGGGGTGACCAGGCAGGGTCATTGAGTTCTATTGAAGCTTCATCTTTTTAGAAGGCTCTTCTGCAGTTCCTGTGACCAACCTGAGGAGTACAGTATATCCCAGGAGAGGGACTCAGGCACAGGTAGCCTTGTCTTCCTCAGGTGGCCCTGCTTCTGCGAAAATTGATTGTAGGACCCCAC
>NW_022970369.1:0-286 GCF_012274545.1 Fukomys damarensis
TAGAGTGTGGGAGTCCAAGTACCTGAGGGTTGCAGTGAGCTAGGATGTGTAGAGTTTGGCTTCTGGTTAGGGTTAAGATTCATCTTAGGGTTAGGCATAGAGTCAGAGTTTCACTACCTAGGTAGAGGAGTAAGGGTTGAGTGTTAGTGTTAATTTTAGGATTAGGTTTAGGAATGCTTTAGGATTGTGAGCACCTGGGTTAGGGTTGATGGTAATTTTCGGGTTAAGGTTAGGGTCGGGGTGAGTGAGTCTTAGAATTTCCGTACCTGGGTACTGGAGTGTGGGT
>NW_022970370.1:0-236 GCF_012274545.1 Fukomys damarensis
ATCTTTGCCTCACTGACTCTGATCCTACTCCTCCCAATACATATCCTCAATATCTATATCCTCCCTCATAATTCCAGTCCTACCCAGGTCATGTGCATATTGAGACAGTATGACACATTTCACAGAAGAATGGCCTTGGCTCAATGGGTGGAAGAAACAGAAGTAGCACAGACTGCCTAGCTTGCCCTGCCAAATGTCCCTATATGTGATATATTCCAAAGTGAAATCAATAAATC
>NW_022970370.1:303-1013 GCF_012274545.1 Fukomys damarensis
ATGACAAAGTTGACAATGTGAAATAGGAGGAAATGGGGCTTAAGGTGTAGGAAAAGTGGGAATTATAGGACAGAGGGAATACGCAGAAGAAAATATAGGGTAAAATGATAAAATTGAAAAAAAAGTTTGTAAATGGGTAGGAGAGTAGGGACTGAAGGGAGGGCAGGGACAAGAGCAAAACATGAGAAACAAGAACTGTCAAGTAAAGTTAAAAGACAATATCAATGAATATAACTGTCCTGTATACCTCAACGGGACCAATAGACCCAAGAAGGAAAAATGAATGTCCCTAACGGCACCATGCTAAGATGTGAGGGTGTTTCACTTGGGACAAATGAACACTCAGGTTGGACCCTACCACCACTCTTAGCAGAAGCAGGGCCATCTGAGGAAAACAAGGCTACCTGTGGGCTGGGTCCCTCACCTGATCAACAGTGTCCTGCTCACATAGGGTATAGGAATTGCGGGAGGATCTTCGGCAAAGTTGCAGCTGCAATGATGCCCCATGGCCCAGGCTGGGGCCCCTTTACCACTTCACATCACAGGAGCCCCCAACTAGTAGCACAGTCATTCTTTCCAGTCATTCCAAGGACCCAACACTTCCTGCATGATTGCGGCCTTGTGTGCCAGGATTTCACTACAAATTAAAGGCTGGCGGAGCACACCAGTGACTACTGATGCAATCTCAAACACAACTAGATCCTAGAATG
>NW_022970371.1:0-792 GCF_012274545.1 Fukomys damarensis
GCGATACAACAGGTCCAAGAAATGCAGTGGTGTCTTAAGAGGACATAAAAGGAGTGGAATTAATCTTTTCAGAGGACAGCAAAGATACATTAAGATATTCATCGAGTATCAGTGGAACAGATCAGCCAACAAGGACCAAGCCCATTTCAAGGATGCTTCTGGTCTAGAACCCCCGACATACTTATCTTGCACCAATTTTCCTATTGCTAAAAATCTCAGTTCCGTTTGAAACAGGTTTTTACTCTATAGGTACTTTCTTCTAGATGTGTCAACTCTCATGGAATATAGTTTTACACATGTTCATGACTGTCACTGTCAGAATGTAAGGTAAATCTCCGTGAAGCTGCAGTACAGTATATCCTTTAATGAGACAGAACTATTTCTGACAGCTGGGAAGATGCGATGAGGAAGTATGGAGCATCATACTTCCTCACTGGGCTGTAGGCCGGGCTACTTCATACACTAAAGACAAGGCAGGAAGACCTTATCATCATGAAGAAAAATGAGGGCATTCATTCAAGGTTTCAAAGTTTAAAAAACACAATTGTATTAGGCTAGTCAAATGTTATCCAGTGAAAGTTAGATTTTCTGTCCAAAAATCTAAAAAATGTGATCTGCTCTTTCTAAAGTTAAGACTATTTCTATCTTTCTCAAAATTCAGCTAATCACAAAGGATTAACCTAAGGCGTAACTCACTTACCCACACCAACACTAGCCATTCACAGCTATCACCATCTGCTCCTAACACTCATTACTCCAAAGACAAGTGTGAAAAAGCTCACATTTAGTAAA
>NW_022970372.1:0-440 GCF_012274545.1 Fukomys damarensis
AAGTTAAATGTTTGATGAGTAATCTTATCTCTATGTTCAGAGTGAGATGACAACTTGGAGGCCTTTAGCAACTCCTGGGGTACTTTTATCTTTTAGTTTTATGATGAAATTTTTACACTTCTTAAAAATTTTCTGTGAATACCTTTGTTGCTTACCATGTCACGTCTAGGTCCAATGAGAGCCAGTGCAGTGGGCTTTGGTGCTGCTCGGCCTCAGTGGACCCGGACTGCTGTTTTAGTTTCAGGTAGACAAGATGTTCCGGGATCACCTTGCCCCCTTCTCCCAGCCACTGCTCAACCCGGCCGTAGTACTTTAGGGAGAAGTGGCTTTCAGATACCCCAGTCTAGGTGTTGGGGCTGCTGGGATGTGTAGATTGTTGTTGCAGTCTAGATTTTCTGGTAGGTAGCCTAAAAAGAAAATTCAAAACAGAAACATGTATA
>NW_022970373.1:0-224 GCF_012274545.1 Fukomys damarensis
CTCAGTAACTAATCAGGTTCCTACAACCATGTTACTTGTATAACACACACACACACACACACACACACACACACACACACAAGAAAGCGCAAATACAGGTGCTTAAGCACCATATCGTCTCTAATACTGACAGTCTTGTCTACACTCCAACTACATCGAAGGACAGATTATAAATGTTACCTCCATCGTGTGTGTCTTCCCAGAGGATGTCTGTCCATATGCAA
>NW_022970374.1:0-271 GCF_012274545.1 Fukomys damarensis
TCACATCCTCTGCTGATGCAGGGCCTTTCTTCTCTTTCCAGGACCCACAAAGAGGAGCCAGTGATGGTTGGGTATTGCGGGGAAGCTTGTGTCCTCCCCGCTGTCAGACCTCAGAGTGCACGGCTGGAGGATGGCACTAGGGTTCTGGACTGCTCTGGGCTCAAGGGGCGGCTGTCCTGGGAGGGGTCAGACAGTCACAGGTCTGTGTATCAGGAGACCGCAGTCTTTTGGTTAGAGGCCTGCAGTCTTGGCAACACCCACCAGATGGCCG
>NW_022970375.1:0-213 GCF_012274545.1 Fukomys damarensis
AGTGCAGTATTCCCCGGGAAAGAGCTTCTCTCATCACTTAGCCATTTAAAGCGAAAGCAGTCAATTTCATGAATGTGAAGTACTCCACAGAGGAAGGTGCTGAAACCCTGTGAGTTTTCCAGTGAAGTCAACATCTTATGGGGAGTACAACTGTATTCCTTTTTGTTTATAGGTCTCTGTTTGGGAGAGATTGAGACACTGTTGTGAGGCACT
>NW_022970376.1:0-509 GCF_012274545.1 Fukomys damarensis
GGGCTGGGCGGAGATGCCAGGTGAGAAAGCCATCAAGGGCTGCTCCAAGGGGAGGGACCTTCCAGGGAGTCACAGAGAGCTTTGCTTGTTCTAGAAGCACAAGCCAGTCAGTACTATTGGAGTGCATGGGTGGCCTTCTGTGTTGGACCGTTTTACATCAGCGTATTCAACCAGTCATGGATCAAAGGTATTTGAAAAAACACTTTCCAGTCTTACTGAACACTTCCAGACTTTTTTCTTTCCATAGTATTGTAGATAGGTAAGTTATAGATAACTTACAGGTAGTTAGACAGGGCTGCCCTCAAGGCCCCAGCCCTCAACAAGGGGGGGGTAAACTGAGGCACATTCACAGGTTAGCTTTATAAAAAAAAGAGGCCCTGCTTCCCTTAGAGACAGCAGTGATTGATATCCCAAATGGGAAGCTCCTGGTATGTGACTTGTTTTCGCATTTGAGCCCCATTTAATCAATATTACCTGGGTGACTGTACTTGAAATCTTATTGGTTGATC
>NW_022970377.1:0-1913 GCF_012274545.1 Fukomys damarensis
AAAATGTTGGGGATGGTGGTACACATCTGTAATCCCAGCACTTAGGGAGGAGGCAGGAGAATCCCTGAAAGTTTGAGGCCAGCCTGGGCAACATAGTGAGTTCAAGGCCAGCCTGAGCTACATAGCAAGACTCTGTCTAAAAGAAAAAAAAACCTATGGTATATGAAAATCCTTTTTTAGTGGACTTTATTTTTCAGGACATTTTTTTAGGTTCACAGGAAAATAGAGCAGAAAGTACAGAGATTTCCCATAGCCTCCCTATGATCAGCACCCTCCCAGAGTGGTACATTAGTTGTTGTTCATGAACCTACATCACATCATTGTCATCCAAGGTCCATCATTTATAGTCTTGTGAACTTAGGGTTCATTCACTCTTTGTGTCGTACATTCTGTGGGTTTGGGCAAATTTATAAGGATGTGCCCACCATTGTAGCGTCATACACAGAAGTCCCACTGCCTGTCCTTCCTGCACAACCTAGTCATCCCTCTGCAACCCCTGGGCCCCAGCATCCACTGGTATTTTTCCTTTTTCCATTGTTTTACCTTTTCCAGAATATCACATAGTTGGAATCATAACTTCACTCTAGTAAACATGTTTTCCCCTGTGTGGATAGGGGCTGAATGTAATTTAACCTCCTTGTGTCTTTATTGTCATTATGACCATCAGTCGATGTTCCATGTTGGTACACAAATTATGTAGGCTATCATGTAGACTTACGTTTTCTAATCCAGGACCTCAAGTCACCTGTGACTATTTTAACTTAAATGTAAATTAATTTAAAATTTCAGTTCCTCAGTTACACCAGCCACATTTCCAATGCTTTGTAGTCACATGCAACTACTGGCTACCTTATTGGACAGCACACATATAGAACATTTTCATCACCACAAAATGGTCTATAAACAACTTTATTTTGGAGATTTTTGTCTTTGTGTTCCCTGTAAGATGTCACAGTTACACCTTTAGTTTGTATAAGCTCACAGTGAGTACTCACTATTAAACGGCATTAGCAGTTTTTTCTCTTTCCGTTCTTTTGGCTATTAGTGACCTGGAAATCGGATAGCTAAATTAGGGAAATATAAACGGGGTCCAAGCGTGGTCCTGATGTGTCCTTATAAAGAAGAATGAGCATTAGAATAGGTCATTTTGTGGCCTTTATATTGACTGTTCCTTTTTCACTTGATTGCACGTTCTCAAAGTGCTCTACATATGTGAAGTATGGGGTTATAGTCTCTTAGTAATTTCTTACCTACTTTTTAAATAGAGAAAGCCTATCTTAAAACTTTTTATTTAAAAGAGCATCCCCTTGTAATGACTTTGTGAATCTTTACAGACAACTGCCTCCTGTCCACAGGACCTCACTCCCTTTCTCCGCTTCCATTCAGCCCCACCTCAACCAGGGCAAATACTGTCCGTGATTCTGATTTCTAGATGCACTGACTTAGGGTGGCCTGTTCTTAACTTTATGTAAATGAGACCATGTAATATATATGTATTTCATTTTTATCTGGCTTCTTTTGCTCAAATATTGCTTGTGAAATAATAGACCTCTCATTAAAGCATATGATACTATTGAGAGATTATAGCAACTTTTATTCACCTTTTAAACTGCTATTAACAGGCATTTGTGTAGTCTTCCATTTGGGGCTATTACAAATAGCATAGTGGAACACTGCTATGAATATTATACTGTATGTCTTTTGGAGCATGTGTATACATATTTCTATAGTGGTATACACTTAGGGGTAGAATGTTGGGTGAAAGGGTATGCATATTTTCAATATTAATAGTTATTGTTAAATAGTTTACTAATTCATATCCCACCAGCAGTGTTGATGTTCCATATCTTCACTAGACCTTAATATTTTCCATTTTCCTCATTTTATTTTTTTATGTTTTGATTTTTTTGTGG
>NW_022970378.1:0-687 GCF_012274545.1 Fukomys damarensis
TTTTTTTTTTTTTTTTTGGTAAAGTCAAGGGTTTGAGGCTTTGAGAGATAAGCTCTCACTGTTAGAGTTGTAAATTCTGTGTTTGTGAGGACTTTGGCTCCTCCTGGATAAAGAACAACGTGCATTTATTTATCCCAGTGGTATCCTCAGCTTCTGCTCTTTTCTCGTCTGTGGATAACTTTGTTTCTTTAATGCTTTCCCTCCAGGCCTGTGGAAAGTCTGGCGGCCATAGAGCAGGAATGTCTTTGACAGCAGGACCAAGTATAACTTTTGGGAAATTGTGTGAGTTAAAATATCCTGGTATTAGGCATAGGAATCATATTTCCTTTGCAGGCAAATGAGGACATGAAAATATGGTTTGGGCACTCTACCAGAACCCAAGGCTCACTAATAACTTTCTGAGAGGTTCTGTGTGAATTAGGGATGCAAAATTTGAAGAGGACGTCTCCATGTCCTGTATTTCGCAGAGAAGATGGTGATTACCTTTTCTACAGTTCAGTCGTTTTGCTTCTTCCATTTATTACAGTTCTCTTTGAAACTCAGCTGCACCCTTCACCTCCACGTTTTCTTTGCCTGTCCTTGTTCTCCCATTGCACTTGTAAGGGGATCAGTCACTGTTGGTGGAAGAGTGGTAGCAGTGTCTTTGACTGGGTTACTGGCTGGGCCAGTTTCACGCCTGCTTTGCTC
>NW_022970379.1:0-207 GCF_012274545.1 Fukomys damarensis
AATCACATTTCTGCAGCCTGCATTTTCCACAAATATTAGATTATATCATCACTATTTTGTACCTCTGAATAAAATTCAAAGATAATTTTAAATTTGTGTGAAAACAACTATATTTCCCTTTAGTATGTGGTCACACTTTCCATTTTTGGTTTACCTATCAAAATGTATAAATAAAATAATATTTACATGGATTCTAAGCAAATGTTT
>NW_022970380.1:0-261 GCF_012274545.1 Fukomys damarensis
AGGTGCAAGCTGGGCCTGTTCCTTCCAGAGGTTCCCAGGGAGCTGTCCCCGCCCTGATGGCTCTTGGTGATCTCTGTCATCCCTGGCCTCTCAGCTGTGTCCCTCCAGCCTCTGCCCTGGCTTCACAAGACCTTCTGTGTCTCTGCATCTCCCGTCCTCTTTTAAAGACCTAGGCCCACCCCGACGCACCATGCCTCACCTTGACACTACTTCCGTGAGGGCCTATTTCCGGGTATTGTCACATGCCGGGGTGCCAGGTAG
>NW_022970381.1:0-200 GCF_012274545.1 Fukomys damarensis
TGTTATAAATTTCTACTATATTTTGCTTTTGCTGCATCCTCTATTTTATGTGCTGTATTTCTATTTTTACTTAATTAAAGATATTTTAAACTTTTGCTTTAACTTTTTCATTGAAATTTTGCATATTCAGGTATACTTTTTTTTTTTAAATACAGGGATTGAACTCAGTCAGTCCCCTGCACTTGCGAGGCAGGAAGCAA
>NW_022970382.1:0-247 GCF_012274545.1 Fukomys damarensis
ACTTCTTTAGTATACTTTGGCTGTCGTGAAATACTTTCTAAGATCTTTTTATATGCATCCTGAGGTTGAGCAATTAAGCCGAAGTATCAAATGCCTAGAATCTCTAAAAATTGCAGTTAAAGATATCAGTATGAACTCCTACATAGCTTAATGTCATTGTGATCAAAATATACAGTTGTTTCATTTACTCTTCCCATTGCTGAGACACAATGCATAACACCCAAACATAAAAGAGAAGTTTATTTTG
>NW_022970383.1:0-397 GCF_012274545.1 Fukomys damarensis
ACTAGTCAAAGTACACATGTTCTTTGGGCCTGCGATTTAGCTCAGTGGTTCGGTGGGCTGCCTTGTAAGCACAAGGTTCCGAGTTCGATCCCCGGTACCACCCCCCCAAAAAAGGACACGTATTATTTTCAGATTAACAACAAAAACTGGCCTCTTGTAATCTCACCCACGAGGTTTTTAGTATTTGCCCTTAAGGTGAACAGCTATTAAGTGGAATAGCTTGGATTGGGCATGGGCAGACTATTATTGGTCTCACTCAATAATTTAGTAAAGCAGCAGCCATAAACAGTAAGCACAAACAGTGATAGATGAGGAAAATGGACTAGATGTGCAGAAAAAACTCAGGAGCTATGGCAAATTATCATCCTAGCCAAAGGACTGCGAGTGATGCTTAGTT
>NW_022970384.1:0-230 GCF_012274545.1 Fukomys damarensis
CTAATTAATATTTAGCTGTAGGCAGGCAGGAACATCACTGTCACCATCCACTGTCTTGTGTGGCTCCCTTTTTCCTGGCTCCAGACCTTCAGGAGAAGGAAAGCCCTACAGTCCATGGCTAAGACCATTCTTAGGCACAGAGCATTAGTCATAGGTGAGTTCCAGAACAAAGCCTTTTCCAGTGAACTACATCTTGGAGAAAGGCTGGGGCTTTTCCCAGATTTGGTCAC
>NW_022970385.1:0-208 GCF_012274545.1 Fukomys damarensis
ATAGTACTGAGAATCACCAAGTGGGCTCACATCAAATTAAAAGGCTTCTGCACAGCAAAGGAAATAACAGCGTGAAGAGAGTGAAGAGACAACCTATAGAATGCTAAAAAATATTGTATACTGCTTACCCATAAAGAATGAGAAGTTAGAGACATTTATAGCTAAAGGATGCACATTGACAACATAATCTTAAGTGAAATAAACAGGA
>NW_022970386.1:0-1600 GCF_012274545.1 Fukomys damarensis
ACACAAACCTCCAGAAATCTGTATCCTTGCAGAAAGGTTCAGTTTGAGGTTTGAACAGAAATGTACTCGGCATAGTGCTTCTGCGGTTTAAACTTCTTTTTTAACTGGGAAACAGCTTCTCTTGCCACTTAGCCCTTTTAAAACAAAGTGGTTAGTTTTCTGAATGTGAAGTACTCCACAGAGAAAGGTGCTGCAAATCTGTGACTTTACCAGTGAAGTCCACATTTTATATGGAGTACAAGTGTATTCCTTTTTGTTTGTAGGTCTCTGCCTTGCAGAGCTTGAAACCATGGTGTGAGGGGCTTCTACAAGAAAAGGTCTTATGGACTAAGGAGTGTGACGCATGTCTGCGTGCGCACAAGCCTCCAGAACTCTGTATAGTTGGAGATAGGTTCAGTTTGAGGTTAGAACACAAACACACTATGCAGAGTGCTTCTGCCGTTTAAACTGCAGTATTCCCTGCGAAACAGCTTCTTTCACTGCTTAGCCCTTTGAAACCAAAGCGGTTAGTTTCCTGAATTTGAAGTACTCCACAGAGAAAGGTGCTGCAACTCTGTGGCTTTACCAGTTTAGTCCACATCTTATACAAAGTCCAAATGCATTCCTTTTCCTTTGGAGATCTCTGCCTTGCTCAGATTGAAACACTGTTCTGAGGGCCTTCCACCAGAAATGACCTTTAGTCATGAGAGGGTTCCTAGCAGCTCTGAGTGAACACAAGCCTGCAGAACTGTGTATATTGGTGACAGGTTCATTGTGAGGTTACAGCAGAAATGCACTCTGTAGAGTGTTTCTGTGGTTTAAACTGCAGTTTACCCCAGTAAACAGCTTCTTTCGCCACTTAGCCCTTGGAAACCAAAACCGGTACTTTTGTGAATGTGAAGTACTCAACAGAGAAAGGTGCTGCAACTCTGTGAATTTCCTAGTGAAGTGCACATCTTATATGGGGTACAAATGTATTTGTTTTTGTTTGTATGTCTCTGCCTGGCAGAGATTGCAACACAGTTGTGAGGCGCTTGTACCAGAAAAGCCCTTAAGGCTTAAGAGAGTGCCTAGCTGCTCTGAGTGCACAGAAACCTCCAGAACTCTGTAAACTTTGAGATAGGTTCAATTTTAGGTTAGTACACTAACGCACTCTGCATAGTGCTTCTGCAATTTAAACTGCAGCTTTCCCCTGGAAAAAACTTCTTTCCCTGTTTAGCGCTTTGAAACAAAAGCAGTGAGTTTCCTGAAGGTGAAGTATTCCACACAGAAAGGTCCTGCATCTCTGTGAGTTTACCAGTGAAGTCCACATCTTATAATGAGTAAAACTTATTGCTATTTTGTTTTTAGGTCTCTGCCTGGTAGAGATTGAAACACTGTTGTGAGGCGCTTGGACCAGAAAAGCCCTTAAGGCCAACAGAGTGCCTAGCAGCTCTGAGTGCACACAAGCCTCCAGAACTATGTTTATCTTGGAGATAGATTCAGTTTGAGCTTACAACACAAATGCACTCTGCATAGTGCTTCTGCAGGTTAAACCGCAGTTTTCCCCGTGCAACATCTTCTTTCGCCGCTTAGCCTTTTGAAACCAAAGCGGTTAGTTTCCTGAATGGGAAGTACTCCA
>NW_022970387.1:0-221 GCF_012274545.1 Fukomys damarensis
AAAGTCCTTGTCTACACATATGACTTCATGAGTTGTACCTATTTTATCTTCCAGCAGGTTAAGTGTTTCTGTTTTAACCATCAGTTCATTAATGCAGTTTGATTTTACATGAATACATGGTGAGAAATATTGGTCTAGATTCAATGTCCTGCATGTGATTAACTAGTTTTCTCAATCCCATTTATTAAAGAAGTTATCTTTCCTCCAATAGTATGTTTTTG
>NW_022970388.1:0-850 GCF_012274545.1 Fukomys damarensis
CATACTGTCAGAGTCTTGGGATGACAGGTTTGTGCCACATATCCAGTATGACATGCAATCCTGGTCAAACTGCAGAAAACCAGAATACTTAAAGGAATGGAGACAGCAAAGGCCAGGCTCATGAAGTTTCACATGGAAATGAAGACTTATTTTGAGTAGAAGCCATTCAATTTGCATTTGAAGAAAAACATTTGCTGACATATTATTCTTGTCCTGTGGCATTGTGTGAAGGCTGGGATTAAAGGTAGTAACTAACTGATTTGGCACAATAAGTTACAAGGAAGCCCAACACTTAGGCTCTGACAAGTGTTTTGCTGACATATTCAGAGATTCAGGAATTAGAAAAGAAATATTTGAAAAAAATCTATTTTTCCCACCCCCTTGTAACCACCTAGTAACAAAAGGGGCATGTTTGATAGAGCAACAAGCACCATAAAACAGAAGCCAAGAACTTTGAATGGTATCAGAAGAAAGAACCATTGAGGGCATTTCAAGAATGAGAAATGACCTAGCTATCACAGATTCAAGGACTCAAAAATGTACCATTTCACTTTAGTAAAGGGCTCCTGGCACTTGCTCTGGAAGTCCTCCTCAGGTATTTGTTCCTGGGATTTATTGCACTATTTTCAGGGATAATCAGTATGAAGACACTGTAGCTTTGTTCCCGGGGACCTTGTCTACTGGTGGTATCAGATATTGGCATTTTTTCAGACATGCAGAAAGTAAGAGTTGAGGAGTCGTTAAAACTTCCTCTGAGATTTCAAAGGGAGGTTTTAGAGGTCAAAGAAAGTGCTCTTAAGAGTGCTGTGTGTGAAGCTGTAGAAATGAACTTCATGGTATAGAGAGATCC
>NW_022970389.1:0-1512 GCF_012274545.1 Fukomys damarensis
TAACAGGAAGATACAGTAATAAGGACTCAATGAAAGGCCAGTGATGCAGCTCAATGGTGTTGCGCCTGCCTGGCAAGTGCAAGGTCCTGAATTTAATCCCTTACACCAAAACAAAACAAAACAAAAAGACTCATTGAAGATTCTATCCCATCACTGAACTAATTGTTGAAATTGTTGAAAACTCAAAATATTTTCAATTCAGCTGTAGTGAAAACAAATTTTCTCTCTAGTCTTTAATATTTTGTTATTATTCATAATACCTCAGTAGCTTTCAATTTTTCCGTAACCTCCATTGTAGAAATTAAGCTTTTCCCCCTGATATAAAATATCAATATGTTCCAACTGTAGCATTGTCCACTAAGGTAAAGATATACACAATTTACCCTTCCAGCCCAACTTCTTTTTAGAGTCAGAAACAAGGAGTCAGATTTTTTTTAAACTTTAAAGTGTGATACTGCTTATAGGTATAGATTACTGTATTGTAAAAACATATGTTAATACATTAAATCAGTTAGTGCAAAGAGGTTCCTACCATAAAAATAAATAAAAATTGAATTGAATGTAATTCCAGGTGTAATTAAGCAAGGTATGGAAAGTCACTCAACCTCCTATTTACAGTCTGCCCAGGCCCCCTCCACTGCACTTTTCCCCCCACATTGCCTCCCAGACCTGTTATGGGGCTTCTCCCAGTTTTATTGTAAATGCCTTTGTATTAGTTGTAATAAGGCAATCTAGAAACTGATGTCTAGGATAGGCTCGTGAATCCAAAACTAGTATTTATTCACTGAATCATTTCATTCTCAGGTGAATTGCTTTCTGTAGTGGTTTTCACTTCAAGATCTTTATCTCCACCCCACCCAGTCTGAACCTTTGGCCCAAAGCGATGAAATGATATAAGCCATTTTATGGAGTCATCCCTGTGTACACTGAACATGTTTAGAAAGTAGTTGCCCTAGTAATCAGCCTTTCAGGTGACTATCAGCTCCAAATTGATGCTGATTTACTATAAATATCCTAAAGTTAGAAGCAGTAATTTAAAGAAATCAAACTTCTTTAAACTCTGCACATTAAATTTACATCTATTTTGAGCCATCTTTCTTTACCAAATCCTTAATAAGGTTAGCATGGTGCCATCTATTATTATTATTAGTCACATATAAATTCAAAAATATTATGAATATCATGCTATCAATCATGAGACTTTCAGCATTGATGAAGACCACTGACTGCTCTGACTGAGAAGGTGTATCATTGAGCAGAAAAGAATGTCAACACCAGTTGAATAGATTGCTGTCAGTTACAGTCAGTAATTACACTTTGCTTAATATTTTAGAGAGTTATACCTATACTTTTCCATCTTCATATGAAAGTTCTGTCTTGGGGACCAAAGGGACATGAAATGAGTATATTTTCTGAACTCAAGTAAATGGAGACAAGTGTGTGAGATGAGTCGTGTGATTTCACTTTTTCATTTTTCACTGGTCTCTCCAGAACACACACACACACACACAC
>NW_022970390.1:0-1184 GCF_012274545.1 Fukomys damarensis
AAAAAGCCAGTCACTGTTCTCCCCAAACCACTTTGCTGCCACAATCAAGGCAGGATTAGGATGCTCAGCATGTTTGCCATGGGTAGGAAATTTGCTCTAGAAAACTCAGAGACCACAGAAACCAAACTACAGCTGTGTGAAAGGCAGCTAAGGGTCGGATCAACACACAGAGAACCTCTACTAGAGATGTTAAGCTTGAACTAAAACTGTATCACTATTTTACAATTCCTAGAGAACCAAAGGACCAAGTGAAAACCTCTATAGGATGTCAGAAGTCAGTGCCCTACATAGATTATTATCCCACTGCTAGAAAACATTTCACTATTGTACAAAATAATCCAAAAAAAATACCTGGTTTCACAACCATGATACAACCATACAATGGCATACTATTCAGTCATAAAATAAATGTGGCTATCTTTATGTATTACAGTAGAGTGATCTCCAGAATACAGAAAGTGGAAAAAGGAAAATGCAGAAAAGCGAGTTAGTATGCTGCCACATATCTATAACCTATGGAAGACATACACACATGTTTGTGTGTATGTAAATTTATATGCAAATTTTAAAATGTAGTTATTTGTAGGGTAGAAAGTACAGAACATAAGAAACTGATAAAATCTGAACATCTGCAAATATATCATACATATTTTACTTTGGAAATAATTTACACTTTCATGGCACATAATCAAGCTTTACAAAACAACCAAAAGTACAATGAAACAAATAAACCTGTCTTGAGTTTAGCAATAACTGTTCCACTGTAAGAAGAAAAGTAACACAAAAAAGATCTGATTCAAATTACTTAAGTAATTTGACTGCTAATCCCTAGTGAGATATATCCTAACATCAAAAATTAAATTGAAAAAATTAAACTATTTTAGGTGATCATATTGATCATGAGGCAGTGTTCATCACTGTTATTCTGAGATGTGTGTTACATAATGGAATAAATGATGAATTGTCACGATGTTAAGAACTTCACTTATATCATGGGGGAGAAAATAAAACAAATCAACACTGATAAAGTTAAGAAAAGTCTTCTAGTTTTAAATTTGAACTAGAAGTATAAAATCATTTTGCATTTTTATCTTTAAAGGTATTTATTTCCTGACTATGCCCACTAAAATTCGAGAGACTACGACTAGTAATGAATACCACTACTGAGATCATGTCTGTAAACC
>NW_022970391.1:0-241 GCF_012274545.1 Fukomys damarensis
GAAGTAAGAACCTCATTTCCAAAAACCAGATAGAGGAAGTTGGTAACCCTGTACTGCCTAAATTTACAAGAGGGAAATAAACCTTTTCAGTGATGAGAAACATGTTAGGGAGAGACAAACGCCCAAACAGCAATGTGAAACCCACTTATTTATGGCAAAGTGACAACACTGTAATTACACCTGAATACTGAGAGGTTTTGGTTTAGAAAAAACAACTCCTACATTAACATGTTTTGAGTGA
>NW_022970392.1:0-205 GCF_012274545.1 Fukomys damarensis
ACTCCCTTAGGCCTGAAGGGCTTCTCTGCTAAAAGTGCCTCAAAACAGTGTTTCAATCTCTGGAAGGCACAGACCTACAAGCAAAAAGGACTACAGTTGTACAACCCGTAAGAAGTGGACTTCACTGGTAAACTCACAGAGCTGCAGCACCATTCTTTGTTGAGTTCTTCACATTCATGAAACTGACCGCTTGGGCTTTAAACGG
>NW_022970393.1:0-409 GCF_012274545.1 Fukomys damarensis
AAATAAGAAGTATGTCATCATACACATCATGTATTCCACATTTTTTTACCCAGTATAACTCCCATCTAAATCCAATGTGGCAGAGATATTTATTGCACCCTGAGATATGCCATGAATAATTGTGAAAGACAAAGCAGTTTATCACTGTTTGAGTGGAAACTCTGTGGATCTTCTTCTTTTTCGATTGAGACCATAGGCAACGTGATTGTAGTCCAAACTGTGACACAGACTAGGAACATGCTGGGTGCCCACCCTGGGATATGTTATGTGGACATGCGCTTATGCAGAAGACAATCATGCTTATTCAGCTTTCCATCCAAACGTGACTTTTTTTGGTACTGGGATGAAACCCTAGGTCTTCTCACTGTGCCACATACCCGACAGACTGACTGACTATCTATCTATCTAT
>NW_022970393.1:428-1056 GCF_012274545.1 Fukomys damarensis
TATCTATCTATCTATCTATCTATCTATCTATCTATCTATCTCATATTTAAGGCTGGATCTTGGTAAATAACTAAGTAGCCCAGGCTAGGCTCTGATTGACATTCCTCCTGCCTGCCTCAGTCTCCCTAAATGCAAGGACTACAGAACTGGGCCACTGAGCCCAGCTCAGATAGGACCCTTTTGTGGTGAGCAATTACATCTTGCTCAGTGATAGGAGGGCAGGGGATTCGCCAATTTGTTCAACAAGCATGGCATGGTCAACACAATAAAACTCTTAGTGTCCACGGTACTGGGGCAGGATCTGGGAGGCGTACTCGGTTATCTGGTCATTGTGTGAGGGCCTTGAGATCTGGAGGAAGGGTCTCACCAGTGGGGTGCTCAGAAGCTTATAACAGTATCTGAACCTCAGCTCTTTTAGAAGTAGTTTAGTATTTTGACAGCCAATACAGGTGTGCTGCCTCTCCACTGAATGTCAAACTAGGAGGGATTACAGAATCCATTTCCCTCTCTCTCAGTGCTTCCTACTCAACATCTTAGAGAGGTACTTCTCATGTCTTCAAAGTTGTATACAAATGTGATTGACAACATATGTATTTTGGTACTAGGGATCAAACTCAGGACCTTGCAC
>NW_022970394.1:0-288 GCF_012274545.1 Fukomys damarensis
AAAAAAACTGCTATGGGAGGATTTTTATATGAAGGAGTTCATAATCAAGGGAAATAAATTCCAGCTAAATTCACTGCTAAACATTTCAAAGAGCAGTCAAAAAGCATGAAAAAGCTAAATAACAACTAGAACAAAAACAACGATGGTGATAATAATTTTAGGGCCTATCCCAAGAATATGGGTGTCAACTAAAAGTGAAGCCTACCAGCCAAATCTGTGACAATATGAGTACAAAATAAATAACAGAAGCAAAGTATCAATAATCCAAAGCAGTAATCTACTGACAAA
>NW_022970395.1:0-226 GCF_012274545.1 Fukomys damarensis
CCCCCTTCAAATGTTTCTTTTCTGTTCTATGAAAAGATGCAAATCTTGAGTGTAATTATGCACTCAATGTAAATATTTTCCAGGTCCTGTGGTTGACTCAAGTTATGTCTGAAATTATTTGGAGATGGGAGATATAGAAGGTCACTTTGAGCAAAGTAAGTAACCTAAATGCTACCTTAATTCTAGAAGAAGACCTAGAGGACCATTCACCAGAACAGAAACCACT
>NW_022970396.1:0-218 GCF_012274545.1 Fukomys damarensis
TTTGGGGATATGGAACAAATCAACTGAGTTTCTATTATTCCTTTAAGAGAAGTTTGCTTGGATATACAGTGCTTTGGATTACAAGCATGTTTCCAGAACAAATTATGTTCACAAACCAAGGCTTTACTGTACACCAAATACCCTTCTTATCAACTTACCAGTGATGGCAGGAGAGAAAACAAGATAATAAACCACATTGTCTTGTTATCACCATCACA
>NW_022970397.1:0-486 GCF_012274545.1 Fukomys damarensis
GGATTACTTGCCTGAGATGTCAAGACCCAGAGGTAGAATTCAAGACTCCCAAGTGTCTGGAGAGCATGCACTCTTGCACCCTGGTCTTCACACATAAAAAGTGACTCTGCCCTCTACACTGAAGGTGCTGTCTCAGGGACTGAATGGACACAACACCCAACAGTGACATTCCCAGTGAATGTTCTCCACACCTATTTTGTGCTGGGCACCAAGGTAGCTGTAAGAGATAAGGAAATGACTCAGACCCAGGGTGAAGTAGCAGCAGTGTAGAGGAGGAGATGATTAATCCTGCCCGGTCTGGCCTCAGCATCGGCACACTGATCAGCCGGATTCTTCAGAGATGGATGATGCTGGTGAGAAAACTCGGTTCCCAGCAAACTCCCCTTCCCACAGTTGTGCAAGGTCCCCCAGTCCCAGCTACACAGGGATCAGAGGTCCAGGCCACTACAGCTGGAGAGTCACAGGCATCTGCTCACAGGACGTCTG
>NW_022970398.1:0-321 GCF_012274545.1 Fukomys damarensis
TCGGTTGCTGCCCCGACCTCCTCCACTACTCTGGAGAAATCCTGAGTAGATTCACAGGACTTTTGGAACCCACACTACCTGAGAAATAAATCAAGCAAGTTTACAGGGACAGCAGAGAGTGTCTGCATTTTAACAGGGCTTGTACTGTAGTATTGGGCAGTTTATACATAGGAGGGAGCCTTCCTAGACAAACCCAAGGAGTGCCTGGAAAGTACTGCTGTTTCAGTGAGGGTCAGGCCAAAACCAAGGAATCTTTTGAAACCAGGGAATCTTGAAATCTTGCTGTACATGCTGAGTATGCACATAAGGAGTCCAGATGCC
>NW_022970399.1:0-220 GCF_012274545.1 Fukomys damarensis
ATTTAAATACATTTTTTTTTTCTTTCCTGGTGCTGAGGACTGAACCCAGGACCTTGCACACACCAGGTAAACACTCTAGCACTGAGCTACATCCCCTAGTCCAAGACTGAAGCTAGCTAAATTGCCCAGGCTGGCCTCAAACTTTCAATGCTCTGCCTCAGCCTCCTGAATAGCAGGGATTACAAGTGTACATGGCCATGATCATCAATGTATTGATTTT
>NW_022970400.1:0-287 GCF_012274545.1 Fukomys damarensis
TTATTGTGGGGGGTTGACAAAATATATTTTGCTAGATGAATATCTGTCATCATTGAGATCAGTGCATAGCTTTGATTGTCCAGGAGAAATTTCATCATCTGTCCTTCCTTTCTTCCCTCTTTTGTGTGTGTGTGTGTGTGTGTGTGTGTAGCTGGGGCTAGAATTCAGGGACTCACACTTGCCAGCCAAAAGCTGTATCACTGTGTGATAATCCATTCTTGTTTACTAAAGTCCAGGGTGTGCATTAGAGTTCACTTTTTGAGTTTGACGGCTCTGTGGGTTTTGAC
>NW_022970401.1:0-207 GCF_012274545.1 Fukomys damarensis
CACCCAGACAGTGCTGGAGGTGGTGAAGGGCAAATGGGTGGGGTGAGCATCCCCTCTGATGGCAAGGGCCTTGCTCCTGTCCGGAACTTTGTTTCAAGGTGCTTGTCAACCGTGCCTGTGGGAGGGAATGAGTGTCCTCTCCAGTGACAAACAGAAAATGGAGTATCAGCCAAGACTCCGTGTTTTTGTGAGAGCAAATAATAGAGA
>NW_022970402.1:0-251 GCF_012274545.1 Fukomys damarensis
CCAAAGTAATAACTTGGTCCAATTTCACATTTGTGCTGTGTCATCCTAAGTTACTACTGCTCCCAGTCTGAGAGATGGTTTACTCAGAGCACTCAGAGTCAAACACATTTACGTTACCTTTATGTTCCATAGAACAGAACCATTTGTTGGGAGCTGAAGTGAAAAGCAGACTCACTAGCTTAAAAATCTCTCTCTGAAATTAAATCCCAAGCTTCCAAAATGTAGAGAGCAAGGATTCAATAATTGGATTT
>NW_022970403.1:0-237 GCF_012274545.1 Fukomys damarensis
TCATCTCTGCAGTAGGAGTAGTACATGTTCACTACATGATAAGATTCAAAAAAATTATAAGGACACTGATATTGTTTTCCTTTTTTGATACAATGATCATCTCAAAGAAGTAAATTTCTGTGCTTAACATTGCAGTAAGTATTTCTTGGAGGTCTGTCATTTAGAAATAGATCTTTAAGCTGTGGAAATTGTCATAGATGGAATTCTGATTTTTATAAATACAATTGTTTGTTTTTA
>NW_022970404.1:0-291 GCF_012274545.1 Fukomys damarensis
GAGCCACACATCTGAATGCTGGAGTTCAGGGATATTTTTTGTTTCTTCCTCACTGGGTATATTCTTACATTGTAGAGTATACAATACAGTCACATTCATTGTTGGGATCTTCTACCTTTACATATCAGGTCTTGTTCCTCATTTTTCCCCTTGTCCCTGCCCTCCCTTCAGTCCCGACTCCCCTCGCCATTTCCAAACATTGTATTTCCATTTTCTCATTTTCTCCTGTTTTCTTTCCTACCCCACGTGTTCTCTGCCATACACTCCCCACTATCCCTGCACCTGAAGACC
>NW_022970405.1:0-697 GCF_012274545.1 Fukomys damarensis
GAAGGGTTACAAAGGGGTGTGATTTGAATTAAGAGGCCATGGGAAACCAGTTGCGGTCATACATACCTGTACTCCCAAGACTCTGGGAGACTAAGGCAAGAGAATCTCAAGTTTGAGTCCGGCGTGGATAACCTAGCGACTTAGTGGGACCCTATATCAAAATAAAAAGTTTAAAAAAAAAGACTGGGGATGTAACTCAGTGCAAAGGCCATGGATTCAATCCCTAGTAAGCCCTGCCTCATACACACAAAAAGGACATGGAGGCAGCTCACCAGGGACTTACTCATATTACCTTAGTAGGCACATGAAATGAATGTCAATTTCTAAACTAAAAAATTCCAGCCATAGACATAAGATTTCTTGAAGAATAGAATGCAAACATATACAGTTATGTAGGGATATTTTTCTCGGTGAGATAAATTATGTTTTAATGGTATTTCATGTATACTTTAATCTTATAAAATGTAAAAAGTGTGGTTTAATCTCATAAGAGACAAAGTACTATCCTAGCCATTTCCTCTATATTGACTATAGGATTAAAGGACAAGGAGAGAGTAGGACATATTGCTTTCCAAAACTTATTCTAATTTCAATTTTTAAAACAACTTTATTGTGATAAAATGACACAATCAACTGTATTCATTGCAAGTGTAAAGCTGCCCAGTTTTGGCAAATGTTACCACCAATGCAATCAAAA
>NW_022970406.1:0-403 GCF_012274545.1 Fukomys damarensis
CCCTATCCCTCCTCATGATGCCTCTCCCAAGCCAGACTACAAAACACCAAGGTGCCTTGCAGAGGGGCTTGTGCAGCAGCTGCTGCAGGATCCAAGACGGGGCCTTTGCCCTGGGACTTCAAACCCTGAGCAGGAGGAAACCTGCTGATAACCACAGAGCAGGAGACCCCGTTCCCTCCGTCATGTTTGTCGGACAGGAGACATAAACACACCTGAAAATCTCTGTTCCTGGAGGCAGCCTTTGTTTGACAAAGGCAGGCAGCATCCTCGACCTGGGGTGGAGGTCTCCCCAAAACAAACAGCAGGGCATCCTTAAGAAGATAAATCAACCCTGGCCTGGGGGTGGGGGAAAGGCACCTTGGTAGAGATAGCAGAACAAGGCTGGCTGGCAAATGAAAGGTTT
>NW_022970407.1:0-954 GCF_012274545.1 Fukomys damarensis
GTGATTACTACTGTGACTCAGTACTATCAGGAGTCTAAGTCTTTATATCACCAAACTTTTCAATATGCTCGTAAATGTTATGTGACTCATACTTTCTGTGTCTGGTGCATTGTGAGTATTCGGAAAATGTTAGCTGTTACTGCTATTACAAATATCACATGCATCACCGAATATTGCCATGCAAGAAATATCACTCATTTAAATGTTTCACGAACCTAGATGAATTATTCTAATATCCCCATTTATACTCTTAGCTAACTTGATATTTTCCACAAGCTATACCATTGATCCACCCCAAAATCCATGCTAGACCACTAACCTTGGGCTGCAAAGAAATCTGGTAAAACCATATGATAATTGTACTCTGTGAGTGAGTTCAATAAAGCAGACATATTGCGTCTTGTTTCTGTTTTCCTTCTGTTGATTTTTTTAATAAAGAATGCAGGGGTGAGTGTGGACACTTTTGATATTTCTCAGTTTCATTTGAGTTGAGGATGTTTGCTGGAAGGGAAAAAGCCAGCTAAAACAAACTGTAATAAGTAATTTTGAAGACAAATTCCCAGACATATACTTGACTCAGCTATAGTGGAAGGTCATTTTCTCCCATTCCTGAAAGAAATGTATTAGCTGCATTCATCCTTGGAAGGTAGGAATCTGAACCTTCAGCAGCATAGGGAAGACCTATATCTGTCCTCTACCTTGGGAGCACATGTTTACATGAGCAGATTTGGAGTGTTGTCCACAGCAACTACCAACAAACAGCCCATTCTTTCTCCTTGTCTTCTCCTTTGCCTACTATTAAGTCTGGTAAATATCACTGCCCATTTGGGGATAGACCAAGAAAGGGACGGGTCTGTATCACTCTATGTCCTTGCTGCTGGGTAACTATAGTTTACATGTCTGGATGGCTGAGTGTGGCTGTCAGATATTTAGATAAATCGTTAGCTACCCCCA
>NW_022970408.1:0-265 GCF_012274545.1 Fukomys damarensis
TTGAGGTAAAACTCCGATCTTTACTAGAAAGGAACTATGTATGAGTCTGAATAAATACATGCTGTGTTAACCCCAAAATCTCAACAGCTAAAGTAATACATTAATTATTAACACACATTGCAGGTTCAAGGCCAATGAGCATGGAACTTTGTTCCATCCAGTCTTCACATGGCTAGGGCTAATAGAATATCCCTTTACCTAATTACTTCTATGACTGCAGAAGTAAGGAAAATTGAATGAAAATGTGCTTGCTGGTTCTGCTCAG
>NW_022970409.1:0-2412 GCF_012274545.1 Fukomys damarensis
TCCGTGCCCCTCTTGTCTCATTTCCAGGTACTTCCCCTTCTCGAGCTCTGCCAATTACTGACCACGCGGTCCAGGGCACAGGACAAAGGCATGGGAATTTTAAGTAAAATAAGATGTGGTCCATATGCTGACAAAATTAAGTGTCAGATTCTGACTTAAAGCCTACCTCCAGGTGCAGTTGCATGATGGAGGTACACTAACTGTCTGCAACTATAAATCCTGCTACCAGATGCAATTTGTTACTTACCACGCACTAAATAAAGTTTTGATATGAGAATTCAAGTAATCACTTGTGGTCTCAGTGATGTGAAATTTCTCTGCTAATCTTAATTTGTATTTATAGCTAGTCCTCGGTACTAGTATTCCAGAATCAGCTCCACATACCAGATAATCAATCATTAGATTGTTAAGAAGAAACGTAGGGCAAACCTGTCCCATGGGTAGTTCACAATAGCTTCTGTACTTTGTGAGAATTTAATGTTATGAATCATCTGACAGAAGGCGGATCTCAGGCACTAAAGAAATGGCTATAATTACAGATGAAGTGTTACTCATTCCAAACCACTCACCTCCATGTTGCAGATTTTATACAGGTTTATGGCCCAAAAGTTATAGAAACCTTCCTCAAAGGAATGCATATTAATACCAACGTCAAACAAGTTGTAAGGGCCAGGGATTTAGCTCAGCGGTTCCACCACATGCCTTGCAAGCACAAGGACCCAAGTTGATCCCCCGTACCAAAAACAAACAGACAAACAAAAAACAAGTTTTGAGCTAAGATTTGAAAGATGGATTTCTTTAAGTGAAGAGAAAAGTAAATCTGAGAAGGATTTAACAAAGGATCCTTTGTTGGTATAATATTATTGAAATTAACTAAGTCCCACAAACAAATGAAACCAAGAGCTACACCTCTCAAAATAATACATTCCTCCTTCAAGTTACACTACACTATAATAAACTGAATCTGACATAAATCAAGAATAGCAATCAGGGTTTTATTTTATTACTTAGTTGTATTGCTACAATTTAAATATACATAATGATCACATCAAGGGCATTTGTACCTGTTCATGATATAGTTTGATTCTTCTTTTTCCCTCATTCCTTCAACCTCCCTCCCTCCCTTATTTACAAAACCTATTTCCATTCTTTTCCTTCTTTTGTCAATTTCCCCCCTCTTCTCCCCTTTCACAGTTTCCCTTTCCTTTTGAAAAGCTTCTTCCTATTTCATACTATCCATTTTACATTTTGTCCTTATTTAGCCTTTCAGTTTCTCACACTAGAGAGACAATGCAATATTTACACGTGTCCAGTTTATTTTGCTAAAGATTATACTCTCAAGTTGCATCCACTGGGCTGTGGATGTCTCATTTATCTTTCTTCATTGGGCAAATAGTACCCCATTGTATTAAAAAATCTTTTTTATCCATCCATCAATTGATAAGCATTTGGGTTATTTTCCACATTTAGCTATTACAAAGTGTGCTACTATACACATGGGTGCACACATATTGTTGCGATGTGATGCTTTTGATTCTTTGAGGAAGATACTAAGAAGAGAAGTAGCTACACCAAATGAGACCTCTAATTCTTATTTTTTGAGGAATCTCCACACCGATTTCCACAATAATTGCACCAGTCTGCACTCTCACCAATAGTGGAGAAGAGTTCCTTATTCCCACAGCCTTGCCGCCAATTGTTGTTGGTAGATTTTTTAATGAGAGCCATTCTGTCTGGAGTGAGATGAAATCTCAACATTGTTATAATTTGCATCTTTCAATGACCAGTGATGTTGAACTTTTTTTATACATTGATTTACCATTTCTACTCCTTCATCAGAGACATGTGTATTCACTTCAAATGTCCATATTAGGTCTTTAAATTTTGGGGTCCGATTTTTCTCCATTCCTTATATGTTTCACATATTAGTCTTTCATCTCAGGAACCACTGGACAGAATCTCACTCTGTTGGTTGTCTTTTCACTCTCTTGGTGATTTCTTTTGTTGTGCAAAAGCTTATTAATAAAATGAGATCCCAGTTATTGACTCTTTGTATTATTTCCAGTGTGGTCATGGTTTGTTCATGAAGTTTTTACCTACTCCTGTGTCCTTAAGAATTCTACCTATTCTGTCTTCCCATAGATATAGTGTTTCTGTTTTCATAGTTAGATTGCTGATCCACACAGATTTTAGTTTAGTGCATGGTGAGAGACATAGGTCTAGTTTTAGTCTTCAGCATGCAGAAACCAAATTTTGCCAGTACTGCTTATTAAAGGGGCTTCCCTTCTTCCAGTGAAGGGGTTTGGCTACTTTGTCAAAGATTAGATGGCATAAAGGAGAGACTAGAGCCATGTATAGCTAAATGGATGCACATTGAGGCCATACTCTTAAGTGAAATAAATAGGACACACA
>NW_022970410.1:0-205 GCF_012274545.1 Fukomys damarensis
ACAGACAGACATTGTTTCCTTTCAGTCTCTTAGCTCCTGTAGGGAAAGGATTATGCATTAATTTACTGCGTCCCAAGTTCAGTAAGTCTTGTAGTAAGTGTTCTAATTTGTTGTAGTAAAAACAAAACAAACAAAAAAAAAACCACCAAACTGTATGTAATGGCTTAAAACTTGTATGGATTGACACACCAGAGTGAGATTCACA
>NW_022970411.1:0-271 GCF_012274545.1 Fukomys damarensis
AGGGTTAATCAGACTGTTTTCACAGAATGTGGTACGAGTCAATTTATTAAAAATGTAGTGTTTGCTCCTATTTAGCTCAATTGAAAAATGTGCACACATATAGATTAGATGATATCAAATTTCACATCTCTATTCAAGATTCTCAATATGTTGATTTAAAATAAGTCGGTTGTCTATATAAAGTAGAATTCTAACTTACCAATGTCTTGAATGGATAGATGAATGTTTATGTGTTTATTAAAACTACACAGGTTTTGTTTTACTGAAGGAG
>NW_022970412.1:0-209 GCF_012274545.1 Fukomys damarensis
GCTTGGAAAAAATAAGTGTTAGGATCTTCAATAAATGAGACATAATACAGAGTTTTCCAAATTCTGTTGGCCAAATTCTTTTTTTAAAATACAGACATTCTTTAATAACCTAGTTCCATTCCTGGGCTAGGTGGTTAAATGAATGGATCACTAAATGAAGAATTTTATGTAGTATGAATATTACAATATTCCAAACAAAGAAACAGTCA
>NW_022970413.1:0-2887 GCF_012274545.1 Fukomys damarensis
AGCCTGATGCCAACCATCTGAAAAGGAATGCTTCATGAGTCAGCCAGCCTGCCGTCACTTCAGGCTAAAACCTGTGGAGAAATGAGCCGGGCCTAGCCATAGCAGTCAGCCCAACTTGCCAAAGATAGCAAAGAGCACACCAAGATACAGTGGAGAGCCAGGCAGTGAGCCTGCATTCCCACTCTTTTTACTCCCACAGACCACTGAGGACCTGTTCATCACACAGAGTGGCCTCACTCCTATTTTGCTGAATTAGCCTGATGTTCAGTGCATCTTAAGCCCATGGTGAAACTGCCCTGTGTAGCTTGACTACAGCGGAGTACTTATGGAGTGGTTAGCAATGCAAACCTTATATCATCACACTGCCAGCTATGTAGCAGTCCTCTGAGGACTGGTCAAACAACAGTGCTCTTGCCCTGGTGCTGCACGCCACCTTGTGGATGGTTTTAGTATCTGTAGGCATCATAAAATGCTTACCTCATAGAACAGTCATGCAAAGGTCTGGCGAGTAGTGCTAAGCACGCAGCAAGTCTGCCCTTGGTACAGCTTATAGGCAGGGCTCCCAGGAGGATGATTTGGCCACACAGTGAGCACACCTTTGTCCCTGCCTGCCACTCCTGAACAAAGATGCAGGGCATAGGAACTGAATAAGAAGGCGCTTCCCCTACACATCAAATAGCAGAATGTTCAACCAGCCAATAAAGACACAGTGAGCCTGCATTCAATCTTAGCTGCCCCCAAGAGAATGAGTAGGACCCCTGCAGAGCTCGGAGATTCATCACTCATATCTTTCCACATGTAACAAACTTTGGGTACAGGTTAGCTGCACAGTAAGAGAGCCCTCACGGCTGTCTCCTCCAGAGATATGGTTATGGAATATTTTGCCAGGCAGTGAGACTGTCTTCAAGCCGGCAGAAAAGCAGCAGGCTTAAGAAGGCCATTCAGACCCACAAGGAGCTTACGCAGACCTGACTTTCCTATAGTGGAACATTTCAGACTGGTTAGGCATTCAGGGAACACGCACTCAAAGAAACAATCATACAGAGCTCTGGAGAGTCATTGTACAGTGTGCAGTGAGCCTGACCTTGCTGCAACCATGAGCCAGGGCCACTATGTGAATTGGTGAGCCATGCATTGAGCCTGCCCTCCACCACCAATCAAACAGGTGAAGCATTGGGTTCTAACTTCAATTGCAGACATGTCCGACTCATAAAAGAATGAAGGAAGCAGAAACTTGAGTAGCTCCAAGTCACAGTGTGAGACTGCCAGGCCCCTGGACTGGAAGCACTGGACTGTTGAGGTACAGTTTGGAACTAAGAAACCTGCACTCCTATGGCTGGAACACAGTGAAACATTTAATACCTGTTTGATGCATTGTGAGAACCAACTGGCTTCATCCCCCTTGCAGTGAAATTTTGACCTGCAAACTACCATGAAGTGAGTTCACAGTCATCCCAAGCTAAATCAAGCAGACTGTTTTGAAAAAATTATTCATGTAGAATCTTCGTGCTCGCCACAGCATGCATAGTGCCATCTGCAAAGGAAAGGTCATCGAATCAGTGAGAAAACCTCACTTACCCTAACTATCATACTTACACTCAAATTATAAGGTACTTCAATTCCATCCATACCCTTATGCCCCAAAAACTCCTAACCATAAATCAATCAATAAATTGCACAGTCCAATGCTGAGGTGCTTGAAATACTACACTATTCCTAAACCTAATTCCAAATCTAATCGTGATGGTGACCATCAACCCCACACTATAACACACACCTCGATAAATTCCAAGACTAAGACTTGCCCCAAACTTAACTCTAAATCTACAACTACCCTAACCCTAACCTATGTACCTGGAATTGCACACCTCTGCTGCCCATAATCCTACAATTTATGCTAGCATTAAACATTTAAACCACACTCCAGGACACTGGAAGTGAAATACTGACACTACGCCTAACACTAGCAGAGCCCAAACCGAAAACTACCACTACAGTTAACACTACCCATCACAGCTGCACTGCAATGCTCAGATACATGGATCCCACCATATACCTCAAGCTCATAGAAATCTCTGCCCTAACTTTCATTCACAAAATCAAATTGAGGCACTTCAGTGTCATCCATATACCTTTCACCAAGCCTAATCCTGAACAGAATCATAAACACTATTCCCCAGTACCAATACAGCGGTACTTGAAATCCCACACTAGTCAAAAAGATCAGGCCAATGGTAATACTGACACTAATTATGGAATCCAAACTCTAATATTCAGTAATTGAAATTCAAAGACCATCACTCACCCATACCTAACCCTAACTATAGCAACAATCCTAACTGAGGTGCTTACATTCCTAATGATTCCTAAACCTAATCCTAAAATTAACAATAGCTCTAAACTCAAACCCATACTCCATTACATACATAGTGAAATTGTGACAATATGCCTAACCCTAAGTAGAATCCTCACCCTAATCTTAAGCCAAACCCTATAAATCCTAACTACACTGCAAAGCTCAGGTAGTTGGAAACAAACACTACCTCATCGCCAGAAAAATGCTGGCCCTAACCTGCAATCTCACACTCAAATTATCATGTGAGTTCCATCCATGTCCAAGACACCATGACTCACCCTAATCCTTATCTTTGATCCTATAGAGTGGTACTTGAAATTCTACACTATTTCTAACCCTAAAGCCAAATTGAATGCGGATATTAACTATGAGACTCACAAACCAATACACGCGACATGAAATTCCTGCACTCTCTCTGAGCCCAATATAAAGCCTAACCATGACCTGACCACGACTCATACCCAGGTTTTTACACTATTGAAACCATCCTAACTCAAACCACAAAATTTACAGTAACACTGACAATCTAAG
>NW_022970414.1:0-689 GCF_012274545.1 Fukomys damarensis
ACCTTTCTCATTCACGCTTTTAGCTGACAACGTTTCTCTTGTAGGTCTTGGGCCAACCTGCGTGATCTACTCATAGATCAGAGATAGTCTTAAATTTTAGCCAGGTTAGTAAATCAGTTTCTGATTATTGCACATGGAAAGCTGCGATTATTACAAATAATGGTCCTGATTTTAGGAATATCTCTGTTGGGGCAGAAACCAACATATACCCAGTTTATCACCTCCAATTCATCACTAGTGTAAAACAGGAAGAGTTCAAGTCACAATTAGTATAAACCATGATGAGAAAGACAACCACTTTAAGATAAAAGACAAGAATAACCTTGTGGAGACAGGACCACTCTAACCTGCAGCCCCAAATAACCTTGCGACCCCCTCCCTAACCCTTTCCAGGGTGTTCTGTTGTCAGGATGGCCAATTTGAGACCAGAAGTCTAGACTGGGAAGCACTAGAATATCTAGACATTTCTGAGCTAGTAATCTCTGCAGGCCTTGTTGCATACAAGTCTTTGCTATATAGGTTATATTCCTTCAAAATTAGCCCAGACTGAATTGGGTTTTCTAACCTTATTACTGTGTTTATAATAAAAGGCTAGACCTAAAACAAACACTTTTTTAAAAGAAGCCAATGAACAACCTGTAACATTTGTCTCCTATCCAAATGTGAAGGCCATAACAGTGATGAGAAAG
>NW_022970415.1:0-232 GCF_012274545.1 Fukomys damarensis
TGCATGTATCACTGTAATATATCTTTAACTATATTGGAAAGATACCCAGAAGAGATATAGTTGAGTCAAATGGAATCTCTATTTTTAGTTTTCTAAGGATTCTCCATACTGATTTCTGTAGTGACTGCACTAGTTTGCATTCCCACCACTGATGTTCATAGCTAAATGTATTAGATATAAACCATAACATCCAAAGAGGAGAGGAAGGTGGGATGGAGTGGTGGTAAGAGAG
>NW_022970416.1:0-369 GCF_012274545.1 Fukomys damarensis
ATGGTGATTGTCCCTGCTTTCAGAAGTCTCCTGGTGCAGTGTCCAAAGAGATCATGGTCATTATGGCTTGGGAATGTATAGCTATCATCAGTGTGCTCTGGTTCCTCCTCGGTATTTGCCCCGGGAGACCCCAGTCCTCCACCACTCTTCACAGTATTAGCTGCAACCGACCAGAGTAACAGGGAAGGACTAAGCAGGTGTCAGGGTTGCAGCTGCAAGCCTTTTCAGGCAGCCACTTGGGTGGACAGAAAATGCTGAGAATAGTAGCCCAGGGCCACCCTCACGCTTTGAGAGTGAGATATTCCTGGTGAGAGCTGTTAGTGACTCCGCACTCCCTCTGGCTGTCACAGGGAGACGCACCTTGAAGGT
>NW_022970417.1:0-1446 GCF_012274545.1 Fukomys damarensis
TTGAAAGCAGCTCATGAAACACGAATTTTGCTAACAGCTCAACTATCCAGAATCTATCAGGCCAAGTAAGACAAAATGAACTCCCAGTGAGCAGACCGAGCTTGGAGCCAGCTGGATGTGGCTTTGTCCAGCCATGAATCAATTTTGGAGCAATAATTTGTGCCAAGCGTTGTGGTAAAAGTCAGGGATACAGTGGAAAGCAAAAGAGAAGACAATCTCACCCTCACAGAATCTGCAGTCTTGTGGAGAGACACAGCAGAGTCAAATGACCCAACAAAGGAACTGATAATTGCTGTTCATGATATGCACTGTGAAGAGAAGTACAGAAAACCACCAGCTCAAGTGCCCTGAGAAGTGAATGCAAAGATGGGATTAAACAGGCCAGAAATGATGAGGGGAGGAAGGAAGACTGGACATTGAGAGACCACGGAACACTGGCCAAGGAGAGCAGAGAGGAAGGAGGATTCGGTAGGCACAGCCACGGACCACACCGCAGTTCTGAGAAAGTGTTGGCAAAGCTGGTAGGAATCCCCTAACAAAGACTGCCCATAAAGGAGTCCCGCACCAGGCAGAAATGGCCCAGTTCTTTATGCTCACTGGCTTTGGCCACAGCCGAGGACATCCCAGGAAAAACAAACCTTGGTGTGAATGCCACGCTGGATCAGAAGGGTCAGTGCTCTGTGCCCACCACCCTGGCAGTCAGTGAAGGCAGCAGTGTTAGTAAGGATATGGACTCGGCAACACAGCAGATTCCTCCAGGGAAAAGTGGAGTCTTCTTAGCTGGCTAACAACTTCTGTGAAGCTGAGTCCATTGCACAGAACTCACAGAGCTGTTGTCCAAAATGTCACTAATGAAGGGTATAGAGTGCATGTAACCATGGCTGCACATATGCAATGCTCAGTAAATATCAGCTTTCTTGCTGTAGAGCCATAGGAATGACAGAAGGAGGCCTTCAAGACCCTTGACTATACATACACAAGTTTCCTCACCACCAAAGCACCAAACCTGGAATTTCCTTGTGTTGAATTCTGATGATAAAATGCTGAATGATGGGTGCTTTTATAGCCTATGGTTAGAAGAACACAGGATAAGGTGGGGCATGGATGGTTACCTAAAACATATCATTTATCATAGTCACAGTTTTTGTCATATCCATGTACTATCTGTTCTATCATTTACTTAATATTTGTTTTTAAATCAACTGTAAGGGACCCCTCCTTAAACATTCAGCTTTATCCTTAGCAATATACACATGAAGTTATAGCTGTGAGGTACTGGTTATACTGCTCTCTAGTACACACTAAACTAGACAACACATAGTTAGGAAACTTTTCTAAAATGCTTATCTACCTTCTAAAATGCTGTTTTGGACCTAGAGTATACATATCACTAAGGCATCCAAGGACAGCATTCAAAGGGTCTATGGGCACAAAAGGGGGAAAAAA
>NW_022970418.1:0-225 GCF_012274545.1 Fukomys damarensis
GCAGTCCACATACAGCTGCAGTCTAAAGAATTTGGAAAAGTCACAGTGGGGAGGAGGAGGAGCCCTAGAGGTTGATTGTTTGAAGTCAATCCCCACTGGTGTCTTTTGCTAGCTCTGTATTCTCAGACAAGTGACTTACTTGTTCCTCATTTTCCTCACACGCAAAATGGGAATAATGATGGTTCTTATGGGTTGTGAGGATTAAATGAAATAACCAAGGCAAAA
>NW_022970419.1:0-214 GCF_012274545.1 Fukomys damarensis
GACACATGTGTGTAAATACCAAGTAGTTTCTCTGGTGTGAAAAACTAAAGATGTAAATAAGGACCAAAATGTATAACTGATATTGTGAAATAGGAAGGAAATGTCTATAAGAGTAGGGAAAGTGGGAGGGGTAGGGAAAAGGTAAGAAGGGAAAAGAAAAAATATGAGAAATGGAGAAAACAGGGAAACAAAGTCTTTGTAAATAGGGAAGGTG
>NW_022970420.1:0-397 GCF_012274545.1 Fukomys damarensis
GTTTCCATTTTTTCAGATTTTTCTTTTCCCTTATTTCCTTTCCCCTCCCCTTCCCACTTCCCCTATATCCATTTTCTTCCTATTTCACATTATCAATTATACCATTTGAGCCTTATTTTCACTTTTAGTTTTTCACACCAGAGAAACTATTTGGTATTTACTCGTGTGTCCTATTTATTTTACTTAAGAATATAGCCTCAATGTGCATTCATTTAGCTATAAATGTCTCTAGTTTCTCATTTCTTGTGGCTGAGTAGTCTTCCATTTTATAGAAAAACCACATACTCTTTATCCAGTCTCCAGTTGAGGGTCATTTGGTTTGTTTCCAAGTTTTAGCTATTATGAACTATGCTGATATAAACAGAGGTGCACACATAGCACTGTGGTATGATTTTTT
>NW_022970421.1:0-426 GCF_012274545.1 Fukomys damarensis
GGCATTGACACAATGTGTGATCAGAATGTTCCTGATTAACATTTGTTAACAGTTGTTCCTTTTGAAGGACACTGTTAAGCTTGTTTGTTCTTTGACCCTGTGATGGGAGGAACTCAAAGAGATAGTCAAAGATCTGACATTAGCTGTAGGAGTCAGGTGCTTCCTGGTGATAGCCAAACAGCTGACGTTCGCTGTAGGAGTCAGGTGCTTCCTGTTAATGTGCCTTTAAAGGGAGCTGTTTCTGTGAAATAAATCAGACATCTCTTGGTCTCCACTCCGGTTTCAGTGTTCTTTCCTTTCTCAATCCTTACTCCCCATCTCAGGCTGGTTCGTGTTGTGATGGTTGGGGTGCCACAAGTGGCGCCCGAACAGGGACCTGAGTATCAAGGGATCCAGTGAAGGACACCGCGGAGAAGAATGAGGCCT
>NW_022970422.1:0-8380 GCF_012274545.1 Fukomys damarensis
TCCAAATGAATTTTTGGATTCTTCTTTCTAGTTCTGTGAAGTACAGTGTTGGAATTTCAATCATTCGTTCTTATTTGACAAAAAAGGCCGTGTTAGACACTCTTGATACTGATTTTTCCAATGCCAAGATTTTTGTACTGAGCATTAAAAAAACAATTCAGTTAGGTTCTCACAGGTTGAAAACCACCAGATTTTATTTTAATTCTTTAGTTTAGAACAATCAGAAGTCTTTTATTTAGCCTTTAGTACTTATGAAAAGTTAATGTTTATATCAAAGTTTTTATATCTTTTACTTCGTACCAGTCTACTACTTCTAGCTCATGGCTTACATAAAATTACTAATCCAACTATTACTGGTTTTAATTATTTTTTAGTGGAGAGTTTAATATATAGATATGTAGATGTAGATATCGATATGGATACAAATATGGTGCTGCTGGGACCCACTTTGCACTTAGCTACTTTCCCAACCCTGTAAAGTTAAATTTTAATATTTATTTGAGTATTTGTTTCAAAACAGGGTCTCACTAAGTTGCTAAGTGTCTCAGGTTGGACTCAAACTTTTTATATTCCTGCCTAGGACACTTATAGTGCTGGGATTGCAGACATGTACGCTTGCACTTGGCTTTTTATATTTTTAGAAGTTTTGCTGTCTATGACTTCAGCAAAATTTTATCCACCTTAGGGAAGTGCTATTTGTTTATTTTATGCTTAGCATGGAGTCTTTTATGATTACTCTTTAGTTTTTTTCTATGTGAATTTTTCTTTTCTCATAAGATTATTTTTATTTCAAAGTGAACTTTATTCTTAACTCTTCTAGTTGAAATTAATGCTTGATTTATGCCATCTACCTGAGCTGAGGGTGGCTTCTATATATGTGGGTGTCTGATGCATGTGTTAGCTCTGTTTTTTTTCTTTAACCTCTGTCTTGGTATTAATTGTAAAAGTTCATTTGAATAATTTGTTTATTCATTCTTAGGGTTGGAAATGTTTCAAGCTTTAAATCAAGTAAACCTGTAAATTTTCTGCCTTATTCACTTATATACTTTCCCCCTCCAACCCAGTTGGTCTGAAATATTTTTATTTAGCTGGCAGAGTGGAAGTAACTCAGCTGAAATTTTTTATAATCAACAGTTGGGAAAACAGTGGTACCCATTGAGATTTCTTTTCCTTGTGATAATCTCCATCATATATAGCCGAACAGTTTTCTGAAGTAGAGGATGTTCTTGACATTTTCCCTAAGCTCTGGGAATTTAAATATGTTTGTCTAAATTCATCTGTTTGCTTTTTAAAGAGAAGAATGTTTCAACATATTTGTGAATTGAAACAACTTCTGAAAACTGATTTTTGAATCAGGAAAGTTCCTAGCTCTACAATTTTATATTAAAAATTGTCCAGATTATTTACAGTTCCTGTGCTTTATACAAACTGTGGCATGATATTCTTTGTCACTTCCAGGGAGTTCCAGGTCATGAAGGAAAAGCATCACTGCATGCCCATTGAATTGGTCTTGAATAAAACTTGGTCTGGTGTTTCTTGAGGAAACCTGGGTTGACCTGTTTTTGCTCTTCACCACCCTGTTGGTTGGTGAAAAATTCTTACACTTATAGCGATACCAGGAAACTGGGTTCTGGCACTGTGAAGAAACAGCAACTGCTTCTCGTTTCTTGTCTAGAACACATGCTTCATACAGGGATGGACTCCTTTATCTGATGTATTCCCTCTCTTTTCCCCTTTTTCCCTCTCTCCCTCTCCCTTTTATTCCTTGTCTTCCTTCATTTCTAAGCAACTTTGTAGAGGTACAACTTATATATCATTAAATTTACCCTTTTAAAGTATGGTTGGTGCTTTTTAGCATTTTTATTGATTTATGCAGTCATCACCACAAATTATTTTTAGACTATTTACAACCCCTCAAGTCCCACTGTCATTTATTGTTAATTCCTGTTCTCACTCCTGCCCTCAGGCAACACTTAATCTATCTACTTTCTTTAATTTTGTCTTCTCTGGACATTTCGTATAAATAAGATCATGTGGCTTTTATGTTTGGCTTCTCTTAATATAGTGTTTTTGAGTTTCATCTCTGAATTAGTGTGTGTTAGTATTTTTTTCCTTTGTATTACTGAATAGTAATCCATTGAATGTATAAATTACGTTTGATCTATCTGTTCACCAGTTGCTAAACATTTAGATTTTTCTAACCTGAAACTATTATTAATAATTTCATTATTAATATTTCATGCAGGTCATTGTATTTTTTTGGTGAACATTTAAATTGTTCCCAACTTGACTATAATTAATAATTTTACTATTAATATACATGCAAGTCTTTGTGTAGATACTCATTTTCATTTCTCTGGGTAGATGCCCAGAATTGGAATGGGTGGTTCATATGTTAACTGTATGTTTGATTTTCTGAGAAACTGTCCAACTCTTCAAAAGTAGTTGCACCATTTTACCTTCCTACTATCAGTGCACTACTAGGGTTCTTGTTTCTGTATATCCTTGCTAACATTTTTTTTCTGTCATATTATAACTGTTCTAGAAGGTGTAGAATGAAATTTCAGTGTAGTTTTAATTACCATGTTTTGAGTGGACTGTACCTTCCCCACTGAACTGCCTTGGTACCTTTGTCAAAAATCGTTGACTTTAGGCTTAAGTGTTTATTTCTTAATTCTCAAATCTGCCCCATTTATACCTCTGTTATACCAGATATCCAGGTCATAAGCTTCAGAACCTGTGAATATTTTGCTTTATGTGGCAGAGGGAATTTTGCACATAAGATTACAAGTACAAATGTTGACATAGGGTTCATGCTGAACTAGTAGGTGAGCTCAATCTAGTCGCACAAGTCTTACAAGCGGAGAACTTTTTCCTGGTATGTCAGCGAAGGAAATGAAAGCAGAAAGAGATATTTGACCATGAAAGAGACAACCTACAATTATTGGCTTCGAAAGTGAAGGAAAGTGGCCACCAGCCAAGGAATATGAGTGGCTTCTAGTAGTAGGAAAGAGCTAGCTCTCTCTTAGCAAGGAATCAGGATCTCATGAGTATAGCCCCAGGAACTGAATTCTGTTTATCATTTAAAGGAGCATCCAGAAGGGAATGCAGCCCTGCCAATACTCTACCTTGATTTTATCCTGATGTTTTTACCAATACTGTCCTTCTGACCTATAGGAGTTTAATATAATCTGCTATGCTGATAAATTTGTGGTGATCTGTTATCACAAGAACCGGTATATATTTGTGCCACTCCAGGTTGATAAGGTTTAGCTTTTATAAATTTTGCAATTGGAAACTGAAAATACTCCGACTTCTCTTTTTCAGAATTATTTTCCTTTTCTATACAGTACACATTTTGGGATATGCTTGTCTATTTCAACAAATGAATCTGTTGGAATTTTGATAAGTATCTGTGCTATGCTGGGCCCCATAGTGCATGCCTGTCACTTCAGTTACTCAGGAGGCTGAGATGGGAGGATTGCAAGTTCAAGACGAGTCTGGGCAACTTAGCAAGAGCCTGTCTCAAAAAAATAAAATACTCCAACAGTGTGGCTCAGTAATAGAGTGTTTACCTAGCATGTAAGAGGTCCTGGGGTCCAGTCTTCAGCACCACACCATAAGGGGGAAAAAAAGTTTGTGTTGGTCCTATACATCAGTTTTGGGAGTGAGTATTGCCAGCTTGACAGTATTGAATTTTCCAATTCAAGAACATTCATTCATTCCTCTTTTTTGTTTTTCTGAAACAGGGTTTTGCTGTGCAGTTTAGGCTGGCTTCAAAACTTGGCAGTGGTCTTCCTGCCTCACCTCCCGAGTGCTGAGGTTATAGGTGTGCACCACCACACTCAGTCTGAGAACATTTATATACATTTTCATTAACTTTTTTAAAGCAATATTTTCACTTTTCAGTTACATTAATCTTTCATTTCTTTTAACAAACTTCTAAGTATTTTATTTTTTGACATTGAAGATGGAATTACTTTAATAATTTCCTTTTCAAATTGTTGTTACAGAGAAATGCAGTTGATTTTTGCACTTGATCATAGTCAAAAGGCTGAGAAGTGATCCAGTTGATTTTTATATGGTTGATTTTATATCCTGTGACCCCGCTCTACTTATTTATTTGTTCTACACTTAAAAATTGACTTCTTACAGTTTTCCCAGTACTGTGGATTGAATTCAGATAATGTTGAACTATGTCCTGAGTCTTTTTTTAAACAATTTTGTCTTGAGCCAGAATCTTGCTAAGTTTCCTAGGCTGATCTCAAACTGGAACTCCCCTGCCACAGCCTCCCAAGAAGCTGGGAACATAGGTGTGTATCACCAGGCCTGGGAAGGTATGTTTATGTATGAGATCTTGTCTTCCGTGAACAGATAATTTCACCCTTTTTCCCTGTGTGCGCCAGTCTACATGCCTTTTATTTTTCTTCTTTACCTATCCACAGTGGCTTGCATGTCTAATACTTACGTCTTGTGTGCATATTGTTGAAACAGTGCTATTTTAATTGTGTCCAAACTCAAACAAAACCTAGTAGCGACATTATTTATAAGCTAAAGAAAGATCTATTTTGTGCATTCTTTCTTTTGTTTTTCTGTTTGCTTTAGTTTTTCATCCATGTGGCTGTTAGTCCATGTGTTCTCCCAACCATCCTAGAAAGATGAATCAACAGACACATATATCGTGCCAGGTGTTGTTTTGAGGAATTCACTTGTAACAGACACAGAAGAAGTAACCCTTTTTAATTCCCAGCTGTAATGTGCCCTTGACCTGAATGATCTGTAATATGGGCAGTTTGTGATTTTCTGGAAGATATGGTCATCTGGGAGAGAGTTGCTTACCTGGTTGGTTACATTTACCAGGTGGTTGTGTTCAGCTGACTCCACAGCGATTTTATATCTGGATTGCTTGGTTGTTTCCTTTGTTGCCCCTATAGTAATCCTCATATGTGATATAAACTTTGTTTCTGAAGAAAGTATACACACAAAAAAGACAACTATGAACAATGGAAATTTATTTCTCCCTGTTATGGAAACTAGAAGTTCATGGCGAAAGTATTAATAACAGCATTCTGAGGCCTCTCTACTTGACTTCGTGGTGTCTGCCTTCTCACTGGAATCTCTTCTTTTTCTTTTTCTTTTTTTTTTGGTATCAGGGATCGAACTCGGGATCTTGAGCTTGCGAGGCAAGTGGCAGAACCACTGAGCTGAATTCCCGGCCTCTTCTTTTTCTTGACATCAGTCATATTGCAACCAGATCCCTAAACTGGGATCTAGTTGGCCTCATTTTAACTTGCTTTACTCTTTGAAGACCATCTATATAGTAAAGATATCATCTCATTATGTTACCCAGGCAGGCTTCTAACTCCTGGACTCAAAAAATCCTCCTGCTTTAGCTTCCCAAATAGCTAGTACTTACAGGTGTACACCACTGCACCCAGTTTAAAGACCTTATCTCCATGTGTTCCTTCTGAGGTATTTGAGGTTGAGAATTAAATACACGAATTTGGGAAAGGGTACACAGTTTAGCCCCTAGCCTTTTGCCTTCTGTACCCTACCCATATCCTTCTTGCATGCAGAATACATACATTCCACCCCAACATTCGTTAAAAATCTTAACCCATTCCAGCATCAACTCTTAAGTCCAAAATTTCATCTAAGTCAGCCCTAGAGAAACTTTAGGTATGCTGCACCCTGAGATGGAATTCCTCTCCTGCTGTGAACCTGTGAGATGAGACAAGCTTTCTACTTCCAAAATAGGTGGGACAGGAGAAGCACTCCCATTCTCAGAAGAAACGAGAAAGAGATCATGGGTCCCACAAGTGGCAAACCTGCCAGGGCATATACCATTGGATTTTTAAGTTCAAAGATAGTCTTGTGTGTTTCTATGATGCTCTGTATTTTGGACCCAGTGAGGCTGAAGTTCAGTCTGAGGTCCACTGCGGCTGAGGTCTGGCTTTCTGGAACCACTGGGGCAGCAGCTGTACCCTTGAGGCTTGAGATAGCAACCCTGCCTCCTAGGAAGAGAAAATATGATTAGATCCCTTTTAAGAAAAAAATATGAAGTCATCCTTGATCGATCTACATATACCTAGAAATTAAATTTTACATGAGAGACAAGCATCTACAAAAATACTTGGAACAAGTTAATAAATAGTAAATTCTGTGGGTGTTAGAAAGATTATGTTCCAAGAGCTGAGCAAGTTTGATTTGCAATATCCTCAGGCATATTTTTAAGGTTTTTGTTGGTCTCATATCTTGTAAGAAATTATCAGATTAATGAATCACAAAATTAGAGAATTAATGCACTTGCTTTGGTAAGCTTGAAAATTACAGAATTCTAGATAGGATGGGACTGAGGATCATAATTGAAAAAATCAATAGTCTTTATCATCTTTCCTAAATATGTTTCTAATACACTTTTAACTATGATAATCATAGCTCTGATTTAGGAATTATTTCCTATGCTCTAAATTTGTTCTTAGTAGTTTCAGTATTTAGTTTTAAAAGCTTGCTGAAGCAAGGTATAAATTTATGGTTTGCAATGTAGGTTCAGGAAATATTTGTAGATTTTTAAAAAATAGAAGTCAAGTTTTCTTTAAGACCAAGCTGGAAAGCATTTGCTTTCTCACTTTTTATTCCCTCTTATTTGTCTCTTCCTATGTTGCTGTGGACTATCAGGTTTAAATAGGATCAAGCAATCATATTAAGTTTTAGTTCTTTTTTTTTTTTCATCCTGTGCTTACTCTGCTACTTTAAGATCTAAGTGGTGCTTTCTCTTCAGAGTTGTAGCCAGCTGTGCCTCTCCATTTGGCAGAAAAACCAAGGCCCTCACTCTGCTTCATTTGAGATTCTTTTGCTTCATTTGCTTCATTTTGGATTCTGCTTATTCTGGGCTTTTGTATACCATGAATACCTTTTTTTTTTTTTAAGGTACATTGAAGCTCAACAATCATTTTTAAAAACTTTTTAACAAGTTCCGTGACAGTACCACAATGCTCTTGCTGTTGTGGTCTCTCACAAGTTTCCAGGTCCCCTTGTTTTCATTTTGATAAGGTTTAATTTGTGCATCTGTTTCTGAGAATACCAGTCATCACACCTCTTTTTCGGGTACTGAGGCAGCTTATACATTTGTTGTCATCATCTTTTCTGTCTCCTTCTTTCAGAGCTTCATACAGTTGAATCAATTTCCAGGCTAATAGTTTTGAAAACATTTTCACATGAGCAAAAAGACAAGTTTTCTTTGTATAGAAATAGTTTATACTGGGGAATGAAGAGTCTTTTAATAAAATATTGTCTTCTACTTTAGTTCAACTGGGCAAAATCAATTGTAGGTTTTTCAAGTGCAGAAAAGATCAAAGGGAAAAACCAATGATCTAAAAGCTCAAGATATATCCTTTGACTTGGGCTCCTTTTCTTCATGGTTTTTAAGTAGTTTCTTTTTAAACAGTAAATGAAAAAGCGACTCAAGTTTTCTTCTGTGGAAGGGGGAAGAAAGAATGACTTGAATATAAATGCCGCCAAAATCTTTCCATATTGCTATTTTCTTTTCCCTTTAAACCTCTAACATAGTCCTTGTGCGTTAAAATGCAATGTTGCTTTATATTTAGAAATATTTTATAAAATTCCATTGATGCTTCCCTTGCTTCCAGAGGAGGTTACTATATTGCAATCATGAAGCACAGAAACATACAATAGAAGAAATCTGTAATTATAAAGGTAATTTTTAGTCTTTACTATACGAGGGAATTGTATCTTAAACCTCTTTAAAGTTCATTTTATTCACTGTGGAGAGAAACATAAGGGCGCATTTTTACTTCTGATATATATGAATATGATATCATTATAAAAAATAAGAAATGTACATTAGGAGAAAGTAGAATTGCTGTTTTAGAAAATGTACCATAGTATCTGTTGCGAAGATACACTTTTTCTCTATTACAATAAAAGAGCATATAATATTGTCAAGATTTCCATAATAATTCATGATGATAGTAAAAAATATAGAAACTAGAGGGGACAATAAAGAAGAAAGTAAAATTCACTTATCTGTCCCAGAGATAATAATTTAATTTGTTTTTTATATTTTCCTGTGTACACATGTATATGTATATGTATTTTACTATTGATTTCTCAAAATTGAAGTCACACATTTTCTATAGTTAAGTTGTATTTTTTACATTGACATAATTTTTGCATGTTAAGTATTCTCTCACATGTGACTATGATTGTATTAAGTTCTGTCATTGGATGAGTTAAAACTTACTTAACCTTTTACTTCCTGTAAGAGTTTTATCTTTCACACAGAGGAAATTAAAGCAGAAATCAGACAGTTTTTACAAATAAATGAAAATGCCAATACAACATACAGTAATCTATGGGA
>NW_022970423.1:0-211 GCF_012274545.1 Fukomys damarensis
CTGACATAAGACCGGACCATGCCATTAATTTTGCAAAAGCAAAAGCTAAAACTAGATAAAATATACAGTGATAATCAGTATTATCTATAGGACTTGTGTAATTTGATAGAAGGAAGTGACATGTCTCTTGTTTCTATCTTTTCAATGCTTACCTTTTAAAATGCAGTTTTAATACTGGAGACATAAATATTTTAAATTATAAGAATCAAAT
>NW_022970424.1:0-205 GCF_012274545.1 Fukomys damarensis
AAAAGCAACTAAAAAAATTCACATTTTTAAGATCAAATTTTTCTGTTTCTATTTTATTATATCGCATACTTATTTTTATTATATTTTATAAGCATAATGATAGAATTTAACACCAATAGAAATGTAATATTTTTCCCAAACAAATGACTATGAATTAAGTCAAGCATGTAATTTAAAGAGATCATAAGGTTGCCAGAGAAACTAT
>NW_022970425.1:0-263 GCF_012274545.1 Fukomys damarensis
AGGGGGAGTACAACTGTAGTCCATTTTGTTTGTAGGTCTCTCCCTGGCAGAGATTGAAACACTTTTGCGAGGAACTATTAGCAGAGAATCCCTTCAGGCCTAAGGAAGTGCCTAGCAGCTCTGAGTGCACACAAGCCTACAGAACTCTGTGTACTTGGGAATAGGTTCAGTTTGACGTTAGAACACAAACGGACTTTGCAGATAGCTTCTGCTGTTTAAAGTGCGGTTTTCCCGGGGAAACAGCTTCTCTCGCCGCTTAGCCG
>NW_022970426.1:0-999 GCF_012274545.1 Fukomys damarensis
CTGTGTCAGGGGCTTTTCATATACTATTGAAATTATCCTTCAAGGCAGATAATACAAACATTATTTTTACAGTTGAAGAAAAACAAAGCTTAGAGATGTTAAATACCTGATTTTATTTCTTTCTGTAATTTTTTTCTATGCTACGCACACAGAAGTAGTAACCTCCACTTCTTATAATTCATTTGAGGAAAATACTCTTTTACCATCTACTCCGGACCACAAGAGCACTGAACTAGGTCCTGTTTTGACCAGTTCTAAGGACTTAACTTGCTACCGAGGATTGCATACTAAAATTAATGCACAGACCACGAATGTGTAGACAGCCTGTATCAGTCTGCTTGGGCCATCATAAGAAATACCGCAGACCAGATACCATAAACAACAGAAACTTATTTTCTCACAGTTCTGGAGGTTGAGGAGCCCAACATTAGGGTGACTGTATCAAGTCTGGTTTCTCCCGAAGCCTTTCTCCTTAGTTTGTAGGTGAGTACTTTCTTGCTGTGTCCTCCCATAATCTTTTCTCAGCATGAAAATGTCTCTTTCTCCAGACAGCATCTTAATAAAAGAGATCTCCAAAAGAAAAGGGCTTCTTGTACCACTACAGATGCCATCCCGGAAGGAAAGACCTATGACAGACAGGTTCCCACAGTCCCAGCACCAAGGCCAGGGAGCAGCTGGAAAACTGTCCTTTGGACAGACCAAAGAGCACATTTCAATAATGAAAAGTAGGAGACGGAAGGCACAAGCTATTTATGTTGAACCTAAACAGGTTACAGATGAGGGAATTAGGATTGGAGGAAGCAGAAAAGCTTTGGGATGTGGGGAAGTCCAGAGGGAGGAGTGAGTGTTGCTTCTGGACTGGGTGGGGTCATAAACAGCATGCAGTGATGCCTAGGGAGTCACAATGGGTTTGGGGTTAAGGTTTTCAAGTACATTAAGTGATTGTAGATGGGGAGGGGAGGAGGGGGTGAAGGGAGGGCAGGGACAAGGGGAAAAAAT
>NW_022970427.1:0-1209 GCF_012274545.1 Fukomys damarensis
AAAAAAAAAAAAGGCCTAGAAACCTGAAGAACAGGAGGTGCCTCAAGCCGGAAGCAGCGACTCGGGAAATATTACTTCTCTCCTAAGAACTGTTCTGTGGTGTTCACTGCGGCGGTTGGCAGGTACCTGGGACAGAGAACCCATTCTTTGCCAGGCTCAGTCTTTGTCACTGGGAGGTGGCCATCGCACTGATCTTTTTCCTGGTATATCAGCCGAGGTCAAGAATAAGGAGACCTGAGTAGCATGATGAGTTTACCACTTGGGTCACCTCCCAGGCCAAGGAACTGGTGGCACCTCCCAAACTTACCCTTAGCCATCCCTCAGACACCCTTCACTTCCAGCACACTCCTCCAAGCCATGAAGCTTCCGTGGTCCCTTCCCCTCTCTGTCGTAAATGTGGTAGGGTTTTATGTGTCGTGTTAGTTTCTGTTTCTCTGTAGACTCATCAACTTTGTAAGAGCAATTCCTCAGAATTTCTGGCATGGACTGAAATTTTCCTGGTTCCCAGTATTTACTCATTGACTCACTCATTCGTTCTCTCACGCATCCATTTGGCAAACTTTTATGGAGCACCTAAGCTGTGATAGGCTTTCTTCTAAGAGCCGAGATGCAGAGATAAATCAATGTAATAATGTCCTCATGGGGCTTACATCTCAGTGAAGGGAAAACACAGCGAATAATTAGCAATCATGTATGGCAGTCCACCCTTATCTAAGAGGGACATTTTCTAAGACCCATGGTGGATGCCTGAAACATCAGATAGAACTAGGCTCTCTACATGTTATATTTATCCCTGTACATACATATCTATGATAAAGTTTAATTTGTAAATCAGGCACATGAGTAATATAGTTTGGATCTGGAATGTTCCTCAACAGCCCACATGTTAAAAGCTTGATCTCCAGATTGGCACTATTGGGGGTGGTGGGAACTTTCAAGGAAAGAACTAATGGGAAGTCCTCTGGTCCTCGGAGGTGAGCCCTTAAAAGGGAGCGTGAGATCACAGCCCCTCTTCTTCACACTATATCTTTTAGCCTCAGCCATAAGAAGCTGTGTTCCACTCCACATTTGCCATGATATGTGACCTTGCCGCAGGCCCAAAAGCAACAAGGCCAACCAATCATAGAGTAGAATTTCCAAAATTAAGAGCCAAAAATACACAAAACCTCCAAAGTTGATTGGCATATTTTATTTAAAAGCTGACTAATA
>NW_022970428.1:0-520 GCF_012274545.1 Fukomys damarensis
GGATTTCCACAAGTATAAAAGAAGCAAAAGAAGTACAAAGAAGAGTAGCAAAACATTATTTGGGGTGAGACAATCTTACGCCTTCATGTCAATATAAAATTCCAGAGCAATTTGACAATTTTATCCATCAGGAGAATTATTATTTCCTGAACAACTGAATTCTTTATTTAAAAACAATTGAACAGTGCAGTATGTTTTAGATTCCAAAATTACCACCTCTCATTGTCTGGTGAGGAGAATGACACTCTCTGTTTCCTTTAGGCAGTAGGAGCACAGAGAGGTCAAGAAATTTCCGCACATTTGTATACTGTAAGAGGCCAAAATACAGGACTGAAATGCTCATTTCCTGTCTTCCCCACCAAAGCATTATTTCTCAATTGAGTCAAAAGGAGCTCGCACCGATGCGATATAAAATGCCTTGATTAGTTATCTCGGAACATCTGTTACTACATGGATCTCAATGATTTTTTGATCCACATGGTAAGGAAAAGGCAATGCACATAAGAATCACTGATTTTTT
>NW_022970429.1:0-512 GCF_012274545.1 Fukomys damarensis
ATAAAGATAATGTGGATTTAAAAAAAATGAAATGGAGTACTACTCAGCCACAAAAAATAATAAAATAGAGACATTTATAGCTAAATGAATGCAAATTGAGGTGATACTCTTAAGTGAAATAAATAGGACACAGATGTGTAAATACCAAATAGTTTCCCTGGTGTGAGAAACAAAAAATGTAAATGAAGACCAAAATGAATAGAAGATAATGTGAAGTAAGAAAGGTCCAAAGGGGAAGGTGAAGTGGTGGGTAGGGGTAAGGAAAGAAAGGAGAAAACTATGAGAAAGAAGGAAAAACAATGGATTTTTTTTGTAAATAGGGGGGATGGAAGGGAAAAAGGGAATGGAACAGAAAAATAACCAATATATATTATGGACAGGTACAAATTCCCAATGATGAATGCGATTATAACATATACCTAAAATATAGCCATAAAACTAATGAAAATAAACTACCTAAATTAACCCAAGAAGACATAAATATGCATAACAACTCAATAATAAGCAAAGAA
>NW_022970430.1:0-2363 GCF_012274545.1 Fukomys damarensis
AAAAAAAAAAAAAAAAAAAAAATTGTTGTGAACAAAATGCTTTGTAAACTATCATTTATAGATGAGAACATTTTTGAGAATTTAAGTGGCTTTTTGCAGGAACATGAAATTTCGGTTTCAACAAATTTATAGTCAACAAATCTAACACATTTGTAGGAAAAAGAAAACTACTGAGAAATTAATTAACAATTGATGTAGCTAACAAGTACATTGTAGTAGGCTGGGGATTTAGCTCAGTGGTGCCACTGCCTGCCTTGCAAGTGCAAGCACCCGGGTTCAACCCCTAATATGGGGCGGGGGGGGAGTACATTACAGATATTCTTAAGACTTACCTTGCTAAAATTCACCTTTGATACTTTGGTTGGAAAAAAATAATTTATAAATTCAAGTGTAGCTTTGAAATTATAAAAATCATCTTTATTTCTCAAAGAGGTTCTATGCATTGTACTGGAAAGTATCATTAGATGTCAGTCTCTGATTTCTCCTATAATGACATTCAGTCTCTTATTGCTTGTTTTTGTGGCCATCATGTCCCAGATCCTCACTGACCTCCTTTGGAAAGAAAGAATTCCACCTTCCTTCCACCTTCCCTAAAGACTTCTGGTAATGTTGTGAAAAATGGGAAACATGTTATATGAGTGTTTCTAATACTTAGACAACATGCAAAACATCCAGATCCCTTACCATTCTATTACTCAATTCGCTTAGTTAACTTATGTGGGCTACTGAAGTGAGATCCCACAAATAGGCATTATCATGAGTGGGAACCTTGACTTCACCATTCACTAGCTCTGTAAAGTTGATGAGGCATCGAGTTCTCTTCACCTTACTTTTGTCATCTGCAGAGTTGCTGCTTTGCCCTCCCAGAATTATTGTGAGAATACCTGGTGATAAATACATTCCAAATCTTGAGGTTAATGAAGATGGTCACAGAGAGAGAGCCAGCCACTCTATGAATTAGGCTTTTTCCATCTATGTTTTAAAGCAAAAGGAAGGCATATACCAGCCTTGGATTTACAGTAATAACCACCCCTCAAGACATTAAAACATATTCCCACCTTATGAGGTAGCTAAATTATCCTTTGAACACAAAGAGCATTCTGCCAGCAGGTCCAATCTTCTTAGTTGTCACCATGACATTTCTGTCTTCCCAAACCATTGCTTATTAATATATAATACCATCATTATACCAGCTGTCATTATGTGGAAAATACAAAATAAGTGGCTTGTAGCCAACCATTCAAACTCTAGTTTTGTATGCACAGCTCAGGCAGCTGCAGTAAGTATGTATGAACAGAAAGATTCCCAACTGGAATATCTATGAGTGAGCAAACAAACTATTACCACCAACAGCAGCAGCAAACAGTTCCTGCCTCATTCCCGGCAATCTCATATTTCTCTCGATGCATATTTGAGTTAGGCAGTTATCAAAATTAATTTGCATTGCTCTAGAGAGGATCAAAGGTGCTAAGTTGCATTATTTACATGTCAGCTGCCCTCATTTGCTATTGAAAAGCAAAAATGATCTTCATTCCTTCATTTTTCATGATAACTGCCTTAGGACCTGAAAAAGTCAGTAGTATGTGTAACCCCGCATCAAAGAAACTTTCACCAAGGCTGGGGATTTAGCTCAGTGGTGCCGCTGCCTGCCTTGCAAATGCAAGGTCCCAAGTTCAATCCCTGGTACCAACAAACAAACAAACAAACAAACTTTCACCATTTCCCTAAGGTTTGAAAGATGAAACTGTGTGAAAAAATAGTTAGCTAATGTATAACATGAAAAGAAAAGCTGTGATGAGAAAATAAATGATAAATTAGTGCTTCTGAAACATTGTACTACTAGCGTTTGGGGGTGAAACAACCTGTATTTTGTAAGACAGTCCAGCACACTGAAAGAGTTTAGCATGTCTGGTCAACATCCACTAAATTCTGACACTTTCCTCAGTGCTTTGGAACAATCACAAAAGATCTTCCACATTTCCAGATCTCCTCTAGAGAGCTTTCATACCCTGGCTTGAGAGCCACTGAAATAAAGCAAGGGAAATCTCAACTGTACATTTTGAGCCAGTTTTGTTAATCGGTGGACTTTGGATTTAAATCTTAAATTTTTAAATGCATACCAAAATCTTTGTTACTTCACCTCCCTTAGCCTCAGTTTTATCTTTTTTTTCTTTTAATTTTCTCTCTTCTTGAGTTTATTGATATGTTTTAGGTATACAGTACAGTTACATTCATCATTGGGGTCTCGTACCTTTGCATGACAGGGCTTGGTTCTCATTTTTTCCCTCAGTTTTATCTTTAAGATGTAGATAAAAATTCACACAATTATCCTCTTCTCTTGAAGACTGAACAAGTCATTGTTA
>NW_022970431.1:0-329 GCF_012274545.1 Fukomys damarensis
AACAGCACCACAACCAGCAGGTGGGAAGAGCATGTGGAGAAGGCCTTGGCCCGGCCTTGGGCTTTTGGCAACCTCAGAATGGTGGAAATGATTTTGCTGTAAGAAGCAAGGATCAGCATGAAAGGGACAGCAGCAAAGAACATTGTTATCACACAGGCAGACACCTCCTGAGCAGAAGTGTCTCCGCAGGCCAGCTGGAGAATGGGGGGTATGTCACAGAAGAAGTGGGCGATTCGGTTGGACTTACAGAAATGCAGAGAGAAGATCTGGCACGTTTGCCCTATCTGGACTGGAACAGGACTCAGCCAGGAGGCAGCTGCCAGCTGAGC
>NW_022970432.1:0-348 GCF_012274545.1 Fukomys damarensis
ATCCTGAGACATCACAGAAATGGTTTGTACATTCTGGTTTGCCTGCTGTCTGGCTTCTTCTATGGGCTGTATTAATGTAAATTATTGTATCCTTTTAGTGTATTTTATTTTTTAATTTTATAAAGTAAAAATAAGCAGAAAGCGATAACCAGCATGGTTCCTATCATACATTTTGTAATTTATAGTGAGAAAATACATGCTTTGTTATATATCTTCCCATAAGTGGTTATCTCATGAAGAATAACAAAAAATTAAAACATAATAGCAGCATTGAAATATTTTCTTAAGGGGTAATTGAATGCTACAGTTAAGGTATTGTTGCAAAATATTTCTGTGAGATTAAATTCT
>NW_022970433.1:0-292 GCF_012274545.1 Fukomys damarensis
GAAGGGAAATAGAAATTTTTATTTTCTTAGATGGGATAAAGGATACAATGATGATACAATGGCAATTCCTTTTTATTTTCTCTGCACTCTTTGATTATTGCTTAAGTCTTCCATAAGCAAGTTAGTATTTAGTGGTAAAGAGGCAAAAGCATCATAACATGATCAGGAAAGCATGTGTGACCTGCTTTCAGACACAGCTGTTCTCTCAGAGGAGAAGGTCTGGACCCATTGACTCTCCTGCAGGTGTTGTCCACTGAGTGCTTTCAGATGCTTCTTAGAAGAAAGCTGCACA
>NW_022970434.1:0-218 GCF_012274545.1 Fukomys damarensis
AACTAATTATGAATAAATTAAAAATATATTTTAGTCTTTTGTATTTTCAAACTGCCTCAGAAAATTGTTTTAGGGTTTTGTTTTGTTTTCGTTTTTTGGCTACAGTAAGGTTGAGATAATCTTTTTAAGAAAAGGAAAATACCCCTAAGGGCCAGGCACAAAACGACTCCCATCCACTTGCAGGGCCATTGTTTTCCCTTTGAATGCTTTCTAAGGGG
>NW_022970435.1:0-254 GCF_012274545.1 Fukomys damarensis
ATGCCCTGCTGCCCCACTGCCCTGCCTTGGAGCCGACTATGGACCACAACCTCTATAAAGTGTGAGTCAAAAGAAACCTTTCTTCTTTAAGTTGTGGGTGTCCAGGATTGTGTCTAAGTGATGAGAGAGTAACAAAGATACCGAGCATGAGTGAGACCCAGGGTTCAACCCCCAGTACAGGGGGTAGGGATGGCTGGGAGCACAGAGAATAAAAGCCAAGAACTCAGCACAGTAGCTGATTCCCCCCAGGATGT
>NW_022970436.1:0-202 GCF_012274545.1 Fukomys damarensis
TGATTTTTATTATCTTATTACAGCATTAATTTTTTAGCCTTAATTTTGTTTGTTTTTTTTTTTTGAAAACACACACATCCCAGCTAGAGTGTTGAGTGGCTTTCTTTTCCAGTCGGAAAGGGAGATTTGCACCTTAATTAAATCCGAGATTGAGCAAGGTTGAGTCTGAGATGGAAATTGTTAAGACTTCATTTACTCTTAT
>NW_022970437.1:0-242 GCF_012274545.1 Fukomys damarensis
GTATGATACAGTACCATCCTACATCAATAATACTAGATTCAGTTTTGGTTTGAAATTTACTTTTCTGCAAATGAGATTGATACCCCTGTTTTTTTCTGGGCTCCTGTCACATGGAGAATTGTTTTTTATCTTTTCACTTTCGGTCTATGGGCTTCTTTTTGCACTAGGCGTGTTTCTTCTATACAACATATTATTGGATTTTGCTTCTTATTCCATTTTACCAGTCTATTTCTCTTGATTGG
>NW_022970438.1:0-340 GCF_012274545.1 Fukomys damarensis
CACAGAATTAATGACAGAAAACTTCCCAAACAGAGGGGAAGAATTTGACATTTGGATAACTGACGCATAAAGGACCCCAAATAGCCACAATCAAAAAAAAATCGACACCTAGACATATAATAATCAAGATGCCAGAAACCCAACAGAAGAACAAAATACTACAAGCAGTAAGAGAAAAGAAACAAATCACATGCAAAGGAAAGCCCATCCGAATCACAGCAGACTTTTCAACATAAACCCTCATGTCAAGGAGAGCCTAGAGTAAGGTATTTCAAGCCCTAATAGAAAACAACCTCCAACTCAGACTGATGTATCCTGCAAATCTCTCTCTTTTAAAATG
>NW_022970439.1:0-866 GCF_012274545.1 Fukomys damarensis
TAAATTTATAAATTTGTATAAATCAGGTAATTTATATTAGAAATAAAATTTTACATATAAATGCATAGATAGTACAAATATCTATGGCATATTGCATATAATGTAGTATATAGATTTTTATATTCATATATAACATTATATATGTATATGCGTGTATATCATATCAAAGAGACTCTTTTCCTCTTAAATCATGTTCAAGAATACAATGAATATAAAAAGTGTGGCTATTTTTAGTTTCATCAAAGACACTATTTGAAGAATGAGGGAAAATTAAATTTGAAAGTGGACAAAATCTGTCTTTTATGCTTACTGTTTTTCATGCAGTAAAAACCAACCATAGTTAAGCACTGTATATTCATCAGTTTTCCAGTTGCTGGCACAGAATATTTGACCCACGACTTAGAAAAGGAGACGTTTAATTTGTTTAAATTGTCACATTTTCGGGGAATTCAGTTCGTGATCTGCTAACTTCACGGCAAGAACATCACGGCAAAAGGGCCTGGTGAAGTAAAGCAGCTTAGCGTACAGGGAAGGGAAGCAGAGAAGGAGCACAGAACCGGAGACGAATGAGAAGGGACAGCATTTATTTCTCAGGGCCACATCTCTATGATCTACCCAGATTTCTTTACTAATCAGCGAGGCGTTTCTTAATCCAATGAAATTGACTTATCAAGATTAATGGGCATGCACTCACTATGTGACAGTTAAAATTAGGAATGTACATTCATTTTACTCCCATGATCTTCACCCCATTTCTAGGCAGCTTATTATTTGTTTCTATGTTAGATGGGAAAATTGAGGCATTAACAGGTAAAGTAACTGCTGGCATTCACACAGCTGATAGAGTAGAGGGGGATTTAAAACTA
>NW_022970440.1:0-218 GCF_012274545.1 Fukomys damarensis
GAGATTCCTTCGGTACTCACAGGTGTGCTCCCCCAGCCTTGAATTTGTAGTGAAATATTGGTATACAAGGCCGCAATCTTGTTGGAATGGGTGGGTCCCTGGAATGGCTGGCAACAAGGAGTGTGCTACTAGTTGGAGGCTCCTGTGATGAGAAAGGGTAAGGGGCCCCCAGCCTGGGCCATGGGGCATCATTGCAGCTCCAACTTTTGAGAAGGTCC
>NW_022970441.1:0-508 GCF_012274545.1 Fukomys damarensis
CAGTAAGCTGTGCTGTATGCTCTCCTCACTGTTCACATAGGAGTTCACATCTACAGACGAAATCACAGCTGTTTCTAAAATGAACTATAATCATTAAAAGAAATAAGCACACTTGCACATCTACTGAAATCATTTTTGTTTTTGTTTTTTAGAAGTGTCAACTTTCTATTTGTAAATTTGAAGAATATTTGCTGCAATACTCAGCTTAGAACAATATGCAAAATAATAAAGGTTGTAATTACTGAAGTCTATCCAAACTTACTCATATTCTAAACATGATTTTGGCAAAAGAGTTTTCTCAAATCCTTCAAATTTCTCACTGGTTTCTCTCAATTTTGAAAAAGTCTAGAAAATTCTATTCTTACTGTCAATGCAGAAATTTTGTTTTAATTAAGTACTTTCATAATGTGAAAAAAGGAAGAAATGGGCTAAAGGTGTGGGGGAAGTGGGAAAGCAGGGGAAAGGAAATAAGGGACAAGAAAAAATGAGAAAAGGAAAAAAAACAGAA
>NW_022970442.1:0-237 GCF_012274545.1 Fukomys damarensis
TCACAGGACCGCTTGATGGCTGGTGGGGTGAGGACATGCTATCCATTCCATAACAGGTCTGCCAGATACAAGCAATGCAGAGTGGGCTCATTATGTGCCTAACCAGTCCTCAAAGAATTGCTGAAGGCAGAACAGCAGTAGAACAGTCTCTCTGTGCTTTTAGCATGAGCTCAACTCTCTGTGGGAGGCAAAAAAATGGGAATGCAGGCTCACTGCATGGCTATCCATTGTATATTT
>NW_022970443.1:0-327 GCF_012274545.1 Fukomys damarensis
CCTGGTATTATGAAAATGAGAGTGTCTCTGAGTCATTAGAGATGCAAGCCTATAAACAAGATATATCTTGAAGTATTAAACCAGGTTAATCCAAAGACAGTACCAACAACAAAAATAGAAATGAGAAGACATTTAACGAAAGCACAGACACAGACTTCCAGCTCATCAAAGGCAAATTCTTTGGAAAACAAGATGGAAAAGTCTGACAAAAACAAAACAAAACACACCTAGACACCCTCAATTGATAGCACAGGAAGTAACAAAACAGAAGAATGAGGCTCCAGAAAAATTCAAAACAGAAATAATTCTCAGCTAACTACAGAGATG
>NW_022970444.1:0-825 GCF_012274545.1 Fukomys damarensis
TTGTTGAAATGAAGCTGGATGCTGAGTTAAGCTCTTTGTTTCCAGTTTGATCTTTGGTGGAAATAGTAAACGAGGGAGAACCCTGTGGGCTCACCCTGGGGGCTAAGGCAGCAGTCCCTTTGCTCTGGTGCTGCGCACTATCTTATTTTATTTGTTGGTTGATTCTGATGGTGATAAGCTCTGGTAGAGACATAGATAATGACATGCACAGATGCCCATGTATGGAAACCGGGCTGGCTCTGCTTAGGATAATTATCAGCCATCATTAAATCAGGACAGCCTTGGAACTATCTGCCCTGGAGCAAACTGTGCAGCCTTGCTTGTGGAAGGACAAGCAGCCTGGTAGCAAATCCATATGGGTGATCCAGAGCATTTGCCGCAGGACCAGGCTTGAGATTCACGTTTGAAAGTACTGTTTTCCTGCTCTGTCCATGACATCTCATGGTGCATGGCCTATGTATTCTCTGATGGGCACCCAAGGTCAACCCTTAATGAATCTGTTTCATCCATCCTCTCTTTGTGACTATGCCAAAGCTTTCAAAGGTGTATTTTCTGTGTCTTGCAGAGTCTGCATTTTAAACCAGCCCATTAGAAATGTACCTTATTTTGGAGAAAACCCTCTCTGCTACTTGTGCGCCTTTGATATGGTGACAGCGTTCATATAAATTTATTCACCTATCAACTAGTAAAGGCAGGGATGGAAAAAACCCAAAGACACATGACCCAATTTCCATTAAAAATAAAAGCTGATTACTGGGGGCCCTTGCCTACCATGCTCAAGGCCCATGGTTTGACCCTCAGTATCAACAACAGACAAACAAACAA
>NW_022970445.1:0-216 GCF_012274545.1 Fukomys damarensis
CTAACAGCACTTTCAGCTACTAAACTCATCAATGGATGAATCCACTGATGAGTATAGCACCTCCACCTTCCACACACATGAGAATTTGGGAGGACAACTTAGATCTAAGCCATAACATGTCAGACGGCAATCAGCAGAAGCATTCACAGTAGCTTTAGATCACACCTCATTAAAAATAATAATAATAATAATAATAATAATAATAATAATAATAAT
>NW_022970446.1:0-2681 GCF_012274545.1 Fukomys damarensis
AGAGAGAGAGAGAGAGAGAGAGAGAGAGAGAGAGAGAGAGAGAGAGAGAGAGAGAGAATCCTAAGGGTTTGGGCAAGACCCAAAGTTAAGCTGCTTTTGGCAGTTTTGTGAAAGCATCACTTTAATCCCTGAGTTCTGTTTTAGCTTTTACAACATAAGGAGGGCCTTTATGTCAATCTTTTATTAACAGATTTTAATACTAGTTATATGTGCCAGGCAATGTGAAAGCACCTTTTACGTGAGTGGTTATTTTATTTAATGTTTGTCAAGACTTTATGGAATTATTACTATCTTCGTTTTACCAAAGGAGGAAGCAAGGCCAAAGAGACTAAGAGCCTCACCCAAGGTAGCATGGCAGCAGGTAAGTGGTTCAAGGTAAAAATGGTTCAATCCAGGACTAGCTGCCTTCAGAGCTGAGATTCTGATGCTTACTGGCATGTGGAGAAGCCCAGTGGTGGGGATAGCCACAAGTGGCATTGAATTGGACCTGGCTTGGTCTTTCCTGACTCATTACATGACCTAAGCAAGGTATTTAGCTTCTCTGAACCCCAGACTCCTTGGAGGATGGCAGCATTAGCAGCATGCTGTCAGGGTTCAAGGCAATGTATACCGTGGACATCTGGTGCATCCTTCAGTGACAGAAATTATTTACTGTTGCAGAGAAGGCTTGCGAAGGTGATTCAGGTGAAGACAGGATGGATACTCCCCCATCTCGTAACTGACACTGCTGCTTCATGAACTCTGTCACAGGAAAGGTTGCTAACAGAAGAGTGGGACTACGTCACCTTCAAAGGATTGGATTGTTATGAGATGAAAAGACAAAGCTTGAGAGGGCGTGGAGGGCGAGGCTGACCGGGCAAGCTCCAGGGCCACGAAACTTCTGCTAGGAGAACTGAGTAATCTTGGAAGTCTGGAAGAAGCTGTTTCTTCAAACCGGCCTAATAGGATGGCATCTAATATTTTTGGATCAGAACATACCCAAGAGGACAAATCCCCCAGGAGGGAAGAGAAGTGGAATCATAGATGAATGGACACTAGTATAGACCAACAGCATCTGAATCCACCTGGTGGGAAGACTCGTGACAGTTTTGGTCCCCTGGTTACTATGATTTCCCCTTTGGCGCAGCAAAACAAACACAAAGACCACATTTTTGTGGGTGAAGAAGACTCAAAATTAGACCTTACATCTGCCTCATGTACCTCACTGTGAGAAAAACTGGGCCCAAAGGGCAACTCGAGAGAAGTGGATCACACCAAAGAGCTGGAGCCCACGCCCACAGTCCACATCCAGGAGCCCGAGCTGGGGCCATCACCTCACTCTCATGACAAAGTCCCAAACCTGCCAGGAGGCAAATCCAGCATCTCCTACTACAAAGGGCTTCTGCCTTGCCTACGGCCAGACCAGAAACTTGAGATAGGATATCAAATGTTATCTTCTAGAACCCAAAAGAGTGGGGCAGAAAGCTCTGTGTATGCACTAGGCGGGCGGCTAGCAGCCTCTCCTGCTCCCCTGAGAGCTGTGCTGAGGCCCGTGCCTCCCAGACTGTCAGGGACACATCTGCGGGAGAACAGGGCAACTTCCTTGGGGTCTTCCCATTTGTCATTGCCTTGGAGCAGTACTCTAAAGTGGATGAGGACAGCAGGAGGCTTGGCAGGTTTTTCCTGTCCTTGTATCGGTTGTCTGCTGACTGACTCAACGTGTTAGGAACTTTGGAAAGAAAACCCCGAAACCTATCCATTTCTGCAGGATGGAGGAGGGGAGCATGAGCAGAAACACTGAGAAGGTGGCGGAGTCTCCGTAAAACACCTCCCTTTGGATCCTGATGCTGCCTGTCACCAGAATGGTTCCCACTTCTGAAATTTTTGCCGACCCCCAATGTTTCCTTTTCATTTTAACCCCATTGTATTTTCCTGCGGTCTCGGTAGCTCTTCCTTAGCAGCTGTCAACAACACTGAGCAGTTGTCTTCAGCCCGGTGCTCTGTGAAGGTTTTTGTGCCCTGATTCTCTGAGTTGCACAGTTCCTGCATCTAATACCCTGGCCGACTCTCATGCAGCAGCCTGCCTTTCTCCTCCAAGACTCATTGTGGTCGGTGACATTCCAGGCCCGCTTGTGTGATTTCCTGTCACAGACCTTAAGTATAGGCCTTTGTTTCTCATGGTGATGCAGAATCCTCCTGCCCCACATAGCTCTTCCTATGTGTGAGGTCCGCGGCCTGCTGCAGGACTTAAAATCTTCTCTGTTAAAACTGAGCACTGGGCTTTTTCAGACTCTTCCTGGGTCTCACTTTATTTCTGTGTTGGATGGGTGGGAAGAAGATACGCTGGAGAACCTGGGCTTTTTAGGTTGATTTCTTTAATAACATATAAAAAAGCTGTTTTCTAAGAATCAACTTCACATAAATGCCTATGGGCTCAGTTTTGGACACTTCCGGAAAAAGGTTCCTTGCTCAGTCAGGCACACCAGAGAGAAAGAAAAGCCGCTTGGGCCACCTTTAGAAAGCTTTGCAGAACCTCCGGATCATATTCGCAAACAACGCCCCTTAGGCCCGGATATTTAGTTTGGCAGCAGAGTCCCAACTGCAGTTGTGATGACACTGGGCTAGCAGGAGTCACGTTGCTTCATTTGTCAGGCAGAGGTAACTCTGCAAGGGCCACAGCCTCAGTTCCCGGCTTCCTTTGT
>NW_022970447.1:0-208 GCF_012274545.1 Fukomys damarensis
AAATCTCAAAATTCAGAATTCATTGGAGGTAAAGAAAGAGTAGGAAAAGAGTTAAAAAAAAAACCTGCATACAGAAGAGTATAATGGTTAGTTTAATAAATCTTTTAAAACAACTTTTGCAGTACGTTATATTTTGGAGAAAGAGTTTTTGAGATTCATACATCTATCTAATAAATAATACTAGGTTTATTAACATGTTTTTCTATTT
>NW_022970448.1:0-200 GCF_012274545.1 Fukomys damarensis
ATGTAAAGAAGTCACAAGAAAATGAGGACCGGAGATGTGAAGTGGAGGCAGTCAGGGCAATAGCAACTTGTGGATGTGAGGAAAGAAGGAGAGTTCGGTGGGCACCTGTTCTTGGAGGGGCTCAGTAGGCACAGGGCATTGCACAGTGGGCTTGTAGGGGTTCACACAGTGCTGCCACATAACAAACAGACTGGGAATTT
>NW_022970449.1:0-265 GCF_012274545.1 Fukomys damarensis
AAACACAGAGACTCAGATTCAGAGAGCCTTGGGTGAACGCAAGCTCTCCAGCGGTGCGATCTCCGGCAGCTCAGGCCTCCTGTCTCCGAAGCCTCGGGTTACGCTCGGTGGAGTGTACTAGTAATGGGGCACACTTTGGACGGGGAGTGCGACAGTGTTTCTCATGCACTTGAGTCGTGCCTGGGGATGAAGAATTACTCGATGAATATTAGCCATCACCATCATGACTGGCGTGGGCCCTCCCACGGGTGTTGCTTTATTCTCC
>NW_022970450.1:0-734 GCF_012274545.1 Fukomys damarensis
GTTTCTTCCACTGCCAAAGGATGGATATTATAGAGGCTACAATACTAGTGGTCTAGATCGTGGGACTTTCCACTGCCACAGTGGACTAATTCCTGGTGTATTCAATACATACTACTATTCAGACGAGGTTTTCTTTATATGCAAAAACAATAATAAAAGTAGTTGAATAATTTTGAACACTAAAAGCTTGCTTTCAATTACTTTGAAAGCATTTAGGACTTTTGGTATGTAAAGTTCTACATTATTTTATCAGGGAAAAGTGATATGCTCTCTCTAAACTACAAGCACTTTGATCAATTGATTACTTGACATATTTTTATATGAGCAGATATTTTAGATTATTTTCTAAAATGAGAAGCAAAGTAAATGAAAAATGCCAGACTTTGTGGAGACAGGAGGGGATCTGGAGATGGGGAGTAATATGAGGGAAGAAAGGAGAAAGGAGAGTAAAATGTATCAAGATGCAGTATGTCTATGTGCCAATATTTCATGATAAATATAGTTATTCAGTATCACAAATATACTAAGGAAAAGTTTAAAGAATTTCAGTACAAACTTAATATACGTATCATAGTTATAGCCTACATATTAGAGGATAGTTCTTACTATGGATTAGCATTTCATATAACTTTCTGAGATCTGTGCAACTTTCAGCTGGAATTTTATTCTCTGCCTGTATTTAGTAGAAAATCCCAGTGAAGATTATCAACGTATTCTATTAGATTACATAGCCA
>NW_022970451.1:0-229 GCF_012274545.1 Fukomys damarensis
TGACTCTGAAGGGCTTGTTATAAGCCAAGGAGCACTATGATTAACCTAGGCCCAGCAAACCACAAATCCCAGCTAGACTGCTGATAGTCAGATCCTGGCCCCTGTCTTTCCTCTTGTCCTGTCCCAAGGGAAACTTCACTTCAGTTACCAAATACTGCACCCTAGCAAGCTTTCAAAGTCTTTCTGAGCTGTAGACTAATAAAAGCCACTCAAGGCTTTCTCCTTTAAG
>NW_022970452.1:0-232 GCF_012274545.1 Fukomys damarensis
CATTTGGAAAATTCTGAAATAGGGGACAGAGGCCGGCCAAATTCTTGTTTTAATATATAGATAATATATAAATTATGTGTGATTTGTGATCAAATTGATAGGCATCTGTATTTTCACTTCATAATTTATATCAATTCAATATAGACTTTCTGTTGATTCTTTGTACCTAGAAATGCTGTTTTTGTTACCCTCCTTGTTCTTAAGAACAGATATTTTATAATCATCAACCTGT
>NW_022970453.1:0-201 GCF_012274545.1 Fukomys damarensis
ACACACAAATGGCCTTGGGCAGACACACCAAGGTGCTCAGGAGTCCAGAGTGAAAAAACAAACGCACATAAGTTTCACCCAGAGGGCAGGTCATTGTCAGGGCCAACAGGTGAGAAGTGCAGTTGGGAAGAAACCCCCCAGAGCTCCAGAGTTAGCTCCTCAATGACAAACCATGGGGCATTAAAACTAATCAGCTGTGCG
>NW_022970454.1:0-418 GCF_012274545.1 Fukomys damarensis
ATATATGGAATTGGTATATTTTTCCTATTCCTTTTGTTAAATACATCTAAAACTTCTAAATAGTATCTATAAAGCAAACATAAGAAGAGATTAAAGTAGAGTGGTCTGTGCTTTCGTTTTTGCCTCACAGTTCCATTACTGAGGACTAGGGAATTTTGAAATTATAAACACAAATGTCTACGAACAAAAAGCTCTTCCAAAACAGACCACTCCCTCAGCACTCAGCAAAAGACTAGAAAATGATCAGCCTAAAATGTGAAGGAAACAAAAACAAAAACAAAACAACTGTTTTACTCCCACCAAACACACACAGTGAAAACCACATACATACTAGTCAAGGTTGTTAGATTTTCACCCCACAATGTCATAGCAAGGTGCTGGGTCCCTTGTTCACCCACTGTGTCATGTCAGAAAAAAA
>NW_022970455.1:0-212 GCF_012274545.1 Fukomys damarensis
TAACCATTTTTCCCTTGATCCTAGGAATTTGCGAATCAAGCACATTAGAAAGCTTGTTAATGTATGAAATGAGTTTGACAGATTTGGTCTGAGCAACTATAAATATTATCATTTTCTTCACAGGATCGATATTATTTTCCGTACGTTGGTCTCCAATGATGTTGTTGGGATGTTTGGATGAGGATTTATGTTAGACTGAATACTCCAGAGAA
>NW_022970456.1:0-370 GCF_012274545.1 Fukomys damarensis
GGAGCTGGGCTGGGAAAGCAGAGAGGGTGGGGTGGGGAAGGGAGGTGGGCAAGAGGTGGGGTCCATGGGGTCTGGGGAGGGTTCCCCTGTGCTGGCTGACAAGCAGGGGTGTGAGCGCCTCAGTTTGGAAGTGCCCCAGACCCGTGAAACTTCTCCAGCAGGTGGGGCCAGACTCACCCCTCCCCATTCCTCCTATAAATCCTGGGCCTGGCCGTGGTTTGGGAGAGACCCCTGTGGCAGAGGAGAACATCCGTCCTCCCTGCAGAGTCCTGTCTGATTGCTTTTCTCTATGGTCTTCCTGATGGCAGGAAACAGGAGCCCAAGGAGGTGGGATGCCCCCAAATACACACCCAACACAAGAGACAGTGAT
>NW_022970457.1:0-223 GCF_012274545.1 Fukomys damarensis
CTCTCCTTGTATTAATGCTATTTTTCCCAAATCCAGACCAAACAGATACAATTAAATTATAATTAGTTAAATCATACAGTAAAAATAGTATATTTCAAGTGACCCCATTTGTCTATAACACTTTAAGCTTTAATCTATTTCATAGTAGAGATCCAAATACTGTGTTGGTCCTCACATGCCAAGCAGAGTTTCCCTGCATCTAAAGGATAAATACCTCTGGAAT
>NW_022970458.1:0-208 GCF_012274545.1 Fukomys damarensis
ATGCTATATGAGCCCCTTTTCAGTAATAGTTCTCTGCTTCCGAAAGTAGCAAATGTCAAGTGTAGACAAGTGCATAATACAGAACATAAAGAGGAAAAGAAAATGTGTCTATGATCCACCCAGACCATAATTAATTAATTTATTTATTTTCAGTTACCCAAGACAATGAATTGCCTTCTATGTATGAGCTGGTTTTACTGGTGATTGT
>NW_022970459.1:0-1344 GCF_012274545.1 Fukomys damarensis
ATCTTCTTTATCCAGTCTCCAGCTGATAGGCATTTGGGTTGTTTCCAAGTTTTAGCTATTACAGACTGAATGGGCACAAATTTTGTAGATGGTGATTTTTTTATTAAAGTAACAACTGTAAGGAAAACATTAAATATGTACGATTTACTTAATCTTTTCTATGTGTTGGATTTTGTTCCACACCCTTTCACGTACTGTAGGGGAGGAAGGACTGTTCACACCCACCTTCCTATTGTGTATCTCTGTATAACAACTTGCTATTTTCATTAGTCATAGCAAAGATGCCCGTGGAACTAGAGTTCCTAGCTACGGTCCAAAGCACTGATCCTAGCTAAACCTTCTCTTGAGGTTTGTCTCCTGTACTGAGCATACCTAGCTGGGCCTGCTCAGTGCCTCACAAAGCGCTGGCATCTTCCCAGCTCATAGTATTCTGGATTCTGCCTGTGCCTGCATGGGTGGGGCAGATCTGTTTGGTTTTGTTGTGCTGGGCATTAATTCCTGGCACACGCTAAGCAAGCACTCTACCACTGAACTACACCCTCCCACCCTGGGACAGATGCTCTTACCCATGATGCAGGTCTGATCTGCAAATCTGAACTCTTAGATTAAGATGAGGGAGAAATAAACTAGAGATTTCCCATGGTAGCTTTATTTTTTGGTAGCAGGGATCGAACTCAGGATCTTGTGCTTGCAAGGCAGGTGCAGTGCTACTGAGCTAAATCCCTAGCTCCAGGTCTCCCATTCTAAATCATGCTCTGCAGTTTAAACTGTCAGAGAAGCCATAAAAGGTATGTGTGTGGGAGGGAGTCATGTGCCATTCAGCTATCAATTTACTGCATGGAGTTCATTTCCCATTTGGCTGTGGATTCTTGCGTGTATTACTCATTTAGTCAGGAACTTAGAGAGGAGCAGTTAAGTGGCTCCAATATCTAGTCCCAGTTAAATGATACATTTAAAAGATACAAGGACCCCATATGTAGGCCAACATTTATATTCTTATTTTGTAAATAGGGAAATAGCAGGAATCTAGGGTGGGTGGGGAATTTGAACTCATACCCTTCACATCTATAGCACTCTGCACTGGAAGCCCCATAAGGGGATGATTCTTTATGTAATTAGGGGAGTCTAGATGATGGAGCAAAATGAACAGAGAGAGGGAGCTAGTCACACTCAGAACTAGTAGAACACTAGAATTGGGCTCTGAAATGGTAAACTGAAGGACTTGGCCTAGTTGAACTCACCAGTCTCACTGGAGCCAAAATTGAGCCCATCTTCAGCTCAGACAGTATTGGAAGAGCGCATTTTGAGAGTTCATTTTCCCTCTTATGTTATTTATCTACACTT
>NW_022970460.1:0-574 GCF_012274545.1 Fukomys damarensis
CACTATTTGATCACCATGACAGGTTGAACAATGATGCCCCCTAAGAACCTTTGGATATCCATGCTGTTATGTCTGGAACCTGAGGATGTGTAACCTTGCATAATTTGCAGATACTAATGCTATCTACCATAGAAGGATCTTGAGAAAATCAAACGAATTAGTATTTTTGAAGCTATTAGAATATTGTGTGACACACTAAGTTCTCAAGTTCTCTGTCAACATTAACCATTTTTAATATAGTCTGCTTTGTTTTTAAAGTTTTACTTTATGGTTTATATCCAGAATTCCCCCTAAAGCCTCATGTCCTCATAGGTGGTGCTTTGGGTGCTGATTTGATCGTGGGACATCATAATTATGTATGGATTAGATGCCCAGGGGGTTTATAGTTTAACGTTATCTGGAAGGTGAAGACTGGCAGGAGGAGGTAGGTCACTGGGGGCAAGGCCTGGAAGCATCTATCTCCCTCCTTCCGCCCTTAATGTATTTCTCTGCTTCCAACTGCCACGCCATACGCATGCTCCTGGGCCATGCTGCCCCGCCTTGGAGCCAGCTGACTATGCACTGAAACCTCTCT
>NW_022970461.1:0-200 GCF_012274545.1 Fukomys damarensis
CCACATAGCTAAGTGTGAGGCTTTCTAGAATTGTCTGGATTTTAAAGTGGTCATTTTACTATACTAGGAAACCTGGTGGAGATATGACAGGTAGAAGAATTGATAGACTAGAACTAGGAGACAATCTCTTAAAGCTGCTGTATTTTAGCCCGATTTTAATATAGTCCAATAAGCCAAAATGCAAATAGGGTTTTGATGTG
>NW_022970462.1:0-273 GCF_012274545.1 Fukomys damarensis
GGCTGGTCTCAAACTCACAGCGATCCACCTGCCTCAGCCTCCCCAAGTGCTGGGATTACAGGCGTGCGCCACCACGCCTGGCCTAAATCTCTTTAAAACAAAGAAAAGCAGTTGGTAAGGTGCAACAGTGGGTATGGTATTGTCTTGGCACGTTGGGAGGCTGAGGAGGGAGGTTCATAAGTTGAGCCCAGTCTGGGCAGTTTAGTGACTTTGTGAAACCTTGTCTCATACGCTTTAAATTTTTTTTTTAATTTTTATTTTTTTGAGATAGGA
>NW_022970462.1:399-633 GCF_012274545.1 Fukomys damarensis
TTTTTTTTTTTTTTTTTTTACAGAACTGGGGGTGTGGCTCAGGTTCAGTTCTCAGTATCAAAAATGAAGAACAAAACAAAACAAGAAAACAACTGGGGATAGTGGTGCACTGCAAAGACTGAGGCAGAAGGATCATGAGTTCAAGGCCAGCCCAGGTCTCAAAATGACAACACAAAAGCAGCCCTGGCCACTCTAGTGCCTGCTGTGAATGTGGGTGACCCCAGCCGTGTCCTC
>NW_022970463.1:0-331 GCF_012274545.1 Fukomys damarensis
TTAATTGCTTTGCTCCTTTCTCCAACTTGAAGCCCTTACTGGTGTGTGATTTCAAGGGGATCAAAAACCAATTTTGTTAGCATTTCCTTTGGCTCTGTCCTTGTTTCACTTCAAAGCTTACAAATCAAGAATCTGGGGTGTTTGTTTAGTTACTGCAGTGAAGGTAGAGGTCAAGGAAAACAGTGTCCCCTGGGACTGATGATTCAGAGGTCTAGAGCTGCAATACTTGTTACTGTTACTATTACCATCATTATTGCTACTGTTGTTGCTGTTAGGCAAATCTACCTGATCTAAGTGTTTCTCTTACTTCCTTAAAGCAGTGGTTCCTAAG
>NW_022970464.1:0-298 GCF_012274545.1 Fukomys damarensis
TGTATTGTGAAATTATTATAACTATTAAAACTCTTATAAAGAATGGGAAGTTCTATCACAACTGCTTTCTACTCACTGAGGATACTGTTAAATAAAAATATTAAGTATGATTACTGTCTTAATGCTTAAAGTCAAAAAGTGGCACAGATGTGTAGATACCTACATAGTTACAAGCCAAATGTGCCCATAGGACTGCTTGGTGGTGGAATAAACAATTATCTATATTTTGTTGATATATTATTAATAATTATGAAAATATAACTTTAAATTCTCTACATTTATGCATTGTAATCTCTAA
>NW_022970465.1:0-227 GCF_012274545.1 Fukomys damarensis
GTCTCAAAACTAAAACAAAAACAATTAACCCACAGCCTATTGCATGGTAAGCAAGCTCTCCACACTGAGCTACACTCCCAGCCCTCCCCACTATCCTTAAGGGGTCCGAAGGAGAACAATGGGAAGAGTGTTGGTAAATTATGGCTTGGGTCTAGCTGTCCCCGCAAAGCCTGATGAAGTCTTAGATAGAGCTTTCTTTTCCCAGTACTGGGGATGGAACTCAGGAC
>NW_022970466.1:0-324 GCF_012274545.1 Fukomys damarensis
TTCAGAAGGTATAGAAAAGTCTACTCAAGATATTGGACCATATCAAGCACATTACTGTGTCAGGGGCTGCAAGAGGGCCTGAAACTGAGCATTTTTCCAGACTGAAGGACAACCCAGTCAGACAAGGACCAGTCCTGTCGGATGTGATAAATGCCATCTAGGCAGTGGAAACTAAAGGAACTGATGGGAGAAAAGAGCTCCCAGTGCCACTAAGGAGACTTAGGAGGCTGCTTCAGGCCACAGATTTACCCAGTTGGAAGTATGGCGAAAAACTCTGGAGATGGAGGGTTATAACTGTTCAAAATTTCTGTGCAATAGTTGGGT
>NW_022970467.1:0-510 GCF_012274545.1 Fukomys damarensis
CCGTAAGACGTTTCCTTGTAGAAGCCCCTCACATCAGGGTTTCAAGCTCTGCCAGGCAGAGACGTACAAACAAAAAGGAATACACTCGTACTCCATAAAAGATATGGACTTAACTGGTAAAGTCACCGATTTGCACCACCTTTCTCTGTGGAGTGTTTCACATTCAGAAAACTAACCGCTTTGTTTTAAAAGGGCTAAGTGGCAAGAGAAGCTGCTTCCCATTTAAAACTGCATTTTAAGCCACAGAAGCACTCTGTCGAGTGCGTTTGTGTTCAAACCTCAAACTGAACCTTTCTGCAAGGATACCGATTTCTGACGGTTTCTGTGCAGTCATAGCATTTAGGGACTCTCTTAGTCCTTAAGGGTTTTTCTGGTACAATTGCATCACAACACTGTTTCAGTCTCTGCCAGGCAGAGATGTACACACAAAAGGGAAGGCAGTTGTATTCCATTTAAGATGTGGACTTAACTGGTAACTTCACAGAGTTTCAGCACCATTCTCTGTGGAAT
>NW_022970468.1:0-249 GCF_012274545.1 Fukomys damarensis
TTTTTTTCCTTTTCCCTTATTACCTTTCCCCTATCCTTCTCATTTTTTAAAATCACAGTAGATTTATGATATATCTTCACATTTGCTCTTGTTAAGCAGGATTGCTTTTGATTTTCTGGGTCTCTTCTCATTCCATATGAATTTTAGAATGGTTTTGTTTCATTCTGTGAAGAATGTTGTTGGTATTTTGATTGGGATTGTGTTAAATCTGTATGTCAATATTGGAAATATGGCCATTTTTTACTATAT
>NW_022970469.1:0-219 GCF_012274545.1 Fukomys damarensis
GCAAGGAGGAGGCTGGCTGGCCCCAAGGTAGTGTAGTGGAGAAGCCCAAACACTGTCCTTCACCGTGATTCAGCTTTCAATCTCTCTTTATTGAATTATGTTTTAATAAAGTGTTTATATAACATCCACAGAGCAGTTATCAATTAATTACCCATAGAAATTTAGGGGATGTTACACAGTGGTAGTTATTACACCCAGAGCATTAGACATATGTTACAT
>NW_022970470.1:0-283 GCF_012274545.1 Fukomys damarensis
GTAAGACAAATAAACCTTTCCTGGGTTTTGGGTATATTGTCTCAGCAGTAAGAGAAAAGTAACAAACAAAATTTGATAGCAGAGAAGTGGGGTCATTGCTGTGTCATTACCTGATCATGTGACTTAAGAGCTTTTGAAACTAGCTTGTGGGAAGGGGAAGAGTTGGGAAAGCCTAAGGAGATGCTGGCTGAAAAAATATGGCTGGAAAGCCTTCGAGTGCTCTGTATGGGAGATTCTGGCCAGAGCTCAGAGGGCCAAAAAGCCACTTAAGGCCAGGCTTTGG
>NW_022970471.1:0-1073 GCF_012274545.1 Fukomys damarensis
ATGCCTCCTTCCCATCTGTGTGTCAGCAGAGCTCACACTCTTCCTCCACAGTGCAGCCTAGGAGTCCTCCCTGCCCAGCCCTGTGTCCCTTTTCAGCTGTGCTGGCGTGGCTGTCTCGATGGCCTGAATCCAATCAAAACATTTACTTTTCCTAGTCATTTTAACTTCGGGAAGAGCCAGAAGGTGCACAGGGCCAGATCCAGTGAACGAGGTGGACGAGACCTCCCTGTGATGTCTTTATGAGCTGCCTTTCTGTGAGTGGTGCTCAGCAGCAGCATTTGCTTTTTATTTTAAATCACACTTTGTAAAGACACCCCAGAGGACTTCCAGGACTGCTTCAGAAAGTGGCCAGCATGATGGGATGAGCGTGTTCCAAGTTAGAAGTCATATTTTGAAGGGAATTAATGGCAGTGCATCTTTAAAACTTTTCTTACTACACGTTTGTACTAGATATTGACTATATTTATGGTGGGGAACAGGCACATGTACATAATGTATCTTAATTGGGTTTTGTTCCCCTCACCCTCTATTCTCTTCCTCCTCCCTCCCTAACAAGATCCCCTATTTACCAAAGATCTCCCTATTTCCTATTGTTTTCTTTTTAAAAGTTCTTTAAATTATTTATACTTTGGATTTCTCGTATAAAAGAAATTATACAATTTTTAAACTTATGTGATTGATTTATTTCACTTAACATTACGGTCAAAGTAGCAAAGTATCTGTTACCATAATTTTTTTTTTTTTTTAGCACCAAGTATGGAACTCAGGAACTTGCACCTGCCAGGCAGGTGCAGTGCTGCTGAGCTAAATCCCCAGCCCTACCGTAAAAACTTTTTAAAACATTCCCCCACATGTTTTGGTCCCACCTTGTACACCTAGGCAGGTGAAGCCCTTCCATTCCCGGTGGTTAATCTCCTGTACTGGTCTGAACTTAGTGTACCAAGACTGAATCAGCTCTTCCTGATAGAACCCTTTATTACTTTCAAAAAGAATGAAACTCATCAATGTATTGAAATGTAATTTCTGAAGAACATAAAGAAGAGACTTTAACTTGAGAAAAAATGAATTTTCAA
>NW_022970472.1:0-201 GCF_012274545.1 Fukomys damarensis
GGGGTCCTTGGGTCCTTCCTGGGTCTGTTGTCACGCAGGCCGGGAGCTCCCGCGCAGGCCGGGTAAGCTCCTCTGTTTTCTTAATGTGTATCTGCTCTAAAGTCACTATGTCTTTCTTTATTGTCACCTCTTCTGTATTTACCTGATAAACTATTTCTGCTTTAATTTTTATCTAGAACCTCATTCATCCACTTTATTACT
>NW_022970473.1:0-205 GCF_012274545.1 Fukomys damarensis
TTTATGTGGGTAAAACTTCCTATTTGCTGCACTTGCCTTGGATTTTATTTTCCCACAATTATGAATTTCTCTCCTAAAGATGAATGGAGAAGTTATAATGATAATTTTTGATGGATAAATGGGTATTTCATGACACAACTCTAATTTTGTAAGCTACATGATGTTTGAATTTAATTTCAAAGGCAACAAAGCTCTAAAATAGGAA
>NW_022970474.1:0-547 GCF_012274545.1 Fukomys damarensis
GGAAATCACTCTTCATCACTGAATCATCTCATGCATCTCATTTCTTTAAGAACCAAGCTAAGTGCATCGTAGATTCTCCATAAACACATGTTTTTTCTATGATTGCCTGAGTATTGCTACTGTTTTGGGAAAACCATTAATTTGTACTTAATTATTTTGTGCTTATTTGCCATTCAAACTCTCATAAAGACTCACTGTATACCAACACATCTTCTTTGCATTTGTATAGATAGAGCAGATGATTTTGTTTTGTTTTATATTTTATTGCTTTGGTTTGGACTTCCAAGGCAGTGTTGAATAAGTGTATAAATGTGGCATCATTGCTATCTCTTTTATTTGTTTGGTGCTGAGGGTCAAGCTTAGGGCTTGAGCATGGTAAACATTTGTTCCATATCCCCAGCCCATTATCTCCTTTCAGAAGAATTTTTTTTTAATTGAGTTTATTGGTACATTCTAGGTATACAGTACAGTTACATTCTTACTGGGATCTTGTACCTTTATATGCCAGGTCTTGGTTCTCATTTTCTCCCCTTGTCCCCACCCTCCA
>NW_022970475.1:0-254 GCF_012274545.1 Fukomys damarensis
CAGGCAGAGGTGGTCATCAAGGGTATTTTTCTGAGTTCCCAACTTTGAACATCTTTAAAGAAACAGTATGGGAGGGGCCGGGGATTTAGCTCAGCAGTTCGGTGGCCTGCTTTGCAAGCACAAGGACCTGAATTCAATCCCTGATACCAAAATAATAATAATAATAATAAAGAAAGGGCGTGGGAAACCTTTAATAGAATGTTGGGGAGTTCAACCATTCAGAAGGTTGGGGAACTCAATCTGGGCCTTGCAGC
>NW_022970476.1:0-239 GCF_012274545.1 Fukomys damarensis
TCATTCTGAAGGGCTGCACTGTGACTCTAGTAAAAATCACTTTCCCTCTCCCCTCCAGCCACTGCAGTTACTAATATAAGCATGTCAACCAGTCCAACGTAATTTATCCGATACAGGGCAAAGAAGAGCTCCTCTTTTTAAAAAGCGTATACTGCTTATTATGTAAACTTGCGTGCTGTCAAACGAACCTCCCACAAAACAAAAATTATCTATTCAGAGTCAAACCTGCTTTTAAAAAA
>NW_022970477.1:0-459 GCF_012274545.1 Fukomys damarensis
GATCTTTAATTCACATAGTATTCTCTGGTGCTAAAAAATCATGCAAACTAAGATACTTTATTAAAAGCCACATTGTGCTTTATTGAAATAAAGAAAAACCGTCCTCCATCATCTCTGGTGTTGATGGCACATTTCTACCATAAGCTCATCTTTGAGTTCACAGGGAGTCACAAGGTCAGTTTGCTGAGTGAAAGGGGCTACAGCAGGGTGCATGGGATGTACCATACCTGCACGAGTATGTAGCCTCAGTGGCTGGGTGATATAGATCCTGCAGAGACACCCCAGGCCTCAGATTCCCATAAAGCAGGGCTGTCAAGGAGATGAAGTGGAGCCATACACATGAAGGCTTGCCAGTGATGGTCAGGGCCCCAAAGGACCATCATAACCACCAGATGCCCATTTATGCCAGGGCTGCTCAGAGAGCTGGAACCATCCAGGGAGGGAGCATCACAGCATGGA
>NW_022970478.1:0-313 GCF_012274545.1 Fukomys damarensis
AGGCCAAGACCCTACTACCCCTCTGCTCCTGTGGGTGATTGGGTGCAGTGGGTGGCTGGCAGCTGGACTCCTTACAGGTAATCTTTGTTTGGAGACCCCTTATTGGGGTGGTGAAACTAAGTGAGAACTGCACCATTGTGTGAGGTCCTTTGCTCTCAATCCTTCCTTCCCCTGTTTTTCTTAAAAGCATGACTTTTGCATCATAATCTAACTCATTTCTCCCACTCTCACCCTTTCCCTTGTGAACTCCGTGCCATTTCCCCATTTTATAGATAGATATAGATAGATATAGATATAGATTCAGTAGATATAG
>NW_022970479.1:0-235 GCF_012274545.1 Fukomys damarensis
TCACTGGTAAACTCACAGAGGTGCAGCACCTTTCTCGGTGGAGTACTTCACATTCATGAAACTCACTGCTTTCACTTTAAACGGCTAGGCGGCGAGAGAAGCTGTTTCCCGGGGAAAACTGCACTTTAAACGGTAGAAACCCTCGGAAAAGTGCGTTTGTGTTCTAACTTCTAACTGAACCTCTCCCTAAGTATACAGAGTTCTGGAGGCCTGTGTGCACTCAGAGCTGCTAGGC
>NW_022970480.1:0-218 GCF_012274545.1 Fukomys damarensis
GAGAATTTCTACCTCTCCTTAGCTGAAATGCCTATTTTGAATGAACCTTAACACTAGTTCAGCACAGTTATCAGTTGAATCAAAAACAAACTGTATATCTTAGTAAATATCATGCTGTAACAAGGAAAGTCTTCCAGAAGCTAATTCCAGGGAAATATTATTCTTGTAGATTCCTGCCCCTTCCTTCTCCCTTCACATAGTCCTGGGTTTTTGATCTC
>NW_022970481.1:0-476 GCF_012274545.1 Fukomys damarensis
GAAATAAATAAGACTTCTCTTCATCTCCACTCAGGCTTGAGTGTTTCCTTTCTCAATCCTCACCCCTGACTCAGGCACGTTCGTGTTGTGATGGCTGGACCACCACACAAACTCTTGTGCTGTTCAGCTCAAAGTGTATATATATACAGCCTGATAATATCTTTTCTTCATAACTTATTTGTTCAACTGTCCAGTTGCCTACTCAAGAACTACCTTACATGTCTAATAGGCATGTTAAACGTATGTCTCAACTTGGAATGTTGATCTTTACCTAAATCTTTTCTTCACATGAATTCTTATCACTGTTAATGGCAACTTTAGCTTTCTGGTAGCTCAATCCTCAGAAGTTACAGTCATCTTTGTATCTTCACTTTCTCTAATATAATGTAACTGATCTGTCAATAAATCAATCTTGTTCAGCCCAAATTGCTATTTTCTTTCACCAGGATTAATACAAAAGCATCTCTGCTGACCTC